>NW_011494894.1:637956-641397 GCF_000754665.1 Bison bison bison
AGAGTTGACTCATTGCAAAAGACTCTGATGCTGGAAGGGATTGGGGGCAGGAGGAGAAGGGGACGACAGCTGGATGGCATCACTGACTCGATGGACGTGAGTCTGAGTGAACTCCGGGAGTTGGTGATGGACAGGGAGGCCTGGCGTGCTGTGATTCATGGGGTCTTGAAGAGTTGGACACGACTGAGCGACTGAACTGAACTGAACTGAATGCAGGAAAAAAAAAAAAAAATCCCAGAGCCCTGGTTAAAAAATTATTAGGAATTTCAAGATACTATACAGATAGATAACTAATGAGAACATACTGTAGAGCACAGAGAACTCTGCTTAATGCACTGTGGTGACCTGAATGGAAGGAAGCCCAAAAGCGAGGGATGCATGTGTACATGTACATGTATGGCTGATTCGTTTTGCTGTATAGTAGAAACTAGCACATTATAATGAAGAAGGAAATGGCAACCCACTCCAGTATTCTTGCCTATGGGTAGAGGAGCCTGGTGGGCTGCAGTCCATAGGGTCGCACAGAGTCGGACACAACCGAAGTGACTTAGCAGCAGCAGCAGCAACACATTATAAAGGAATGATACTCCAAAAAAATTAATTTTTAAAAGATGACAACAGAAGAGCATTAGAACAAAATGCAGGGCCCTTGTGAGCACAGGGACCTAATTGCCAGCACAATGTGCATGCCCACCCATGAAGCTGATCCTTGCACCAGTGGCAGAGTTAAGAGGCCCCAAGGAGCTGTTCTACAAGACAAAGTTTTCTCAGTCTGTCTCTCTCTTGCATTTCAGAGACATGAAAACATAGCGGAAACTGGTTCCATGTTGGGTGGTCACTACCAGCACCTCAGGGTGGTGAACGGCTTTAGGAGCATCACAGTGTTGGGCATGACACGGTTCTCAGGTCACAAACAGTGCTGGTTCTGGCTCCCGTAGCCTTTACACTAGTCTGTGTGAGCACACGGGCCCTACAGCCAGAATTCCTGGCTCTGCGTGCAACCTCTATCACTTCCTGGGTCAAGTTACTTGAACTGTCTGTCTGTGCTTATTTCCTCATCTATAATATGGAGCTAATAAAAGTACCTGCCTCATAGGGTTGTTTAAAGATTAAATTCGTTAGAATTTGCTGGCACATGGTAAGCACTATGTGTGTTTGTTAAATCCAGAGGCTAGAATTGGAAGGGCCCGCACAGATCTCTGGTAACGTGGTTAACAGGACCAAGACCAACTCTGCTCTTCTAGTGGAGGGAGGCTGTGCCTGGCATGTTTATTCTGCTCCCCAGAAACTTACACAATGGTCATTCACTCTGCAAGTATTTATTGGGTATCTGCTACGTGGCAGACACTTACTGAGTAGAGAGTGAGCCAGGCATGGTCCTTGTCTTTCTGGGGATGATTGTCTAGCAAAGGGAGAACTTTGCTGCAAAGTCAGCCCTGCCCGGTATGGGACCAGGCCCTATGCCTGGTAGGAGGAAGAGGAGACACCCTGGCCTGTTTCCCACCAAGCTCTGCAGCTAGTAACTTGGTTTGATTTCAGTATCCTGATTCCCTGTTATCAATCCTCTTTGTAAAGTTCTATTTTGACCCAGCCCCTGCCTGATATTTCATCATTCCCCCCTCTAAGATGCAACATTACTTCCTGCCCTGGAACCTAGACACCCCAGTAACTGCTGTTGAAACCCCGAGGTGCTATCAGCTGCCTGGCTGACCCCCTTGGAGAGGCTCCAAGGAACCTGGGCTAGATGGAGTCCACCTTGATGAACAACTATGTCACACTAGCCTTTCCAGGGTGACCTGAATGTATGTGTGTCCACCTCTCCATTAATTAGTCCCCACCCTTGCCCTCCTGGCCTTAACTCCTGGCCATCCCTGCCTGTGAGCAGCTGTGTAGATCTGAATCTCTATCCTACCAACAGTCAAGCCCAGCATCCGAAGGATACAGGCAGGAGGGGCTGTGGGAGCCCACTGGGGGAAGTCTCCTCTCCTTCAACTAACAAATTCTTGGCCCCCTGCCTTTGAGGGGAGTTTGTGGCAGGATGACGTGGGAGGGTAAGATCAGGTCATAGAGGTAGGGGGTGAGTGGTGCGTCGAGATGCCAGCTGATTTCCTTGGGACCATCTTGAGGCTGTTCTAGAGCATCCTAGCGACACTATTTAGTTCACCACCATCCTGGCTCAAGGCCTCGGGGCACCTGGACTCTTCAGTAGCTGGTGATAAAAAGTGGCAGGTGGGAGCCAAGGGTGAGTTTTTCTGCATATCTTCCTCCTCCCCCAGATCTGCATTTTAGAATTTCTGAAATGGTGAGGCGGAAAAAAGTTTCTCCAAGGTCACAAAGAAGCAGTGGCTCTGAATTTCCTCCCTTAGGGCCACAGAAACTAAGTAAGTTAGAGAATTGCAGGGCCTGTCTGTTAAGTATTATCAGAACAGCAGAGAACCACGTCCCACAAGGGTAACCCAAAGAAAGTCGGAGGGGGACTTCAGTGTGTAAATCTAGGGTCGCCTCAGAACACTTTGGCACTGGGAAGGGAGCACAGCGCCCAGCCTTCAGGAGGCCAGGCGGCAGGACAGACAGAGGGGACAGTGCCAGGGCCTTTCCCCTTCTACTAGCCCTTCACTTTCCTGCAGCTTCCAATCATCATCCTGCAGAAACCCTAGGATTCTGAATGGAGAACAGAGTCAGTCTTGAGGCTAAACTTTGTAAACTAAAAGATTTGAAAACAATTGATGTTGATGTCTTAAAGGACAAGCCAACAAAGCAATCAACAGTATCTCCTAAACAAAACCGGAGGCTGGTTGGGGAAGGGAAGGAGTAAACAGTGCGACTTCCCTAAAGCCTAGTTGAGCAGAAGAAACTTTTTAAATTCTAGAAAATAGTAGCAAAATATCCAGGAAGAGAGAAGTAACAATTTACAGACCATATAGGATACAGAGTTCTGCGGCGGCAGAAATCTCGCCTGTCGGTTGTCTGGGAAGACATGGACAGGGTAGAATTCGAGCCCTGGCCTCGCTGGCAAGAATCTGCTTGCAATGCAGGAGACCCGGGTGCGATCCTGGGTCGGGAAGATCCCCTGGAGAAGGGCATGGCAACCCACTCCAGTATTCTTGCCTGGAGAATCCCACGGACAGAGGAACCTGGTGGGCTACAGTCTATGGGGTCACAGAGTCGGACACGACTGAGTGACTAACACACTTAGCACACTTGCTGGCTGGGGAGAATCTAGATTCCTTCCACATTATGAAAGACCTACTGGGTGCCAGGCACTGTGATAAAAGCCAGGAGCGTGAAGATGAGCGCTGGGTGGGCTCTGTCCTGACGTTAGTGCTCCCAGCCTACGTAGGCAGCAGGTATGCGAACAGAGGGCAGGGCAGGGCCCTGGGAAGAGGTGTGATGGTTGAACGGCCAGGGAGGTAAGCTAGGAGCACGGGGGGGTGTGTGTGT
>NW_011494894.1:641497-647735 GCF_000754665.1 Bison bison bison
GGGGGGGGGGGGGGGGGTGTGTGTGTGTGTGTGTGTGTGTGTGTGTGTGTGTGTGGTCTCTGGTATGTAGAAGGAGAGAGAGTTTTCTGGATGAGCTCCACTGAGGATATGAGCTGAGTCTTAAAGCCTCAGTTTCGTCTGTAGACCCAGAGGAAGGAAGAAGAGCATCCTAGGAGAGGAACAGCTAGTGAGAAAGTATTGTGAGGAGCCACAAATTGGAGACAGGGCGAGAATTTAGAGAAATCTGTGTGACCGGGACAAAGGTTGCTTGTGGGCACACCCCTATTCCCATCATATCAGGGGAAAGGAGGCTGAAGGAGTCTTGAAGTCCTAGGTGTCAGATAAATAATGTGCCTGTTTATCATGTAAGGCATCGGGAACCAGCCACAACTTTTAAGCAGGAGAGGGTGGCTTCATGCCGACCTTTGCAAAGGTTATTGGGAGGGGAGAGTCCTGGGGCTCAGAGAAGCCAGAGGAAGGGGACCAGTTCTGGCAATGAGCAGGTGAGGTGTGTGCAGCAGCTAATCAGATGCTTACAGCCATGGGGTGTTGAGGATGGATTAAGGACAGGAGTACTATTTGAGGGGGAAATGCCCTGTGAAAGCTGTTTATTTTGACAAATGTTCTCCCATTGCCGCGTCCCTGCCCTGGTGCACGTTTCATCTGGGGATTGTTAAAAGAGCTGTCATTTCTGTAGCTTTCTGAAGTTTGGGTGATGGTTTCCTTTCCCACTGAGTTGAATTTTCTGCTTCTCAGGAATCATGAGAGTTGACTTCAACATTTTGATTTCTGAGGGCTGCTTGAGAGTCTGTTGCCCCTGGTCTTTGGCTGAAGAAGGGTCTGTAACTATCACAATGGTGTAAATTTTCTAGAAATATCTACTGCAATCAGCTGGCATGATTGTGTTTCTTTAAAAAACAAACAAACTTGCCAGGGTGGTCCCTAGATTCTGCAAAAGGCAACCCTTTGCCTCCCTGCACAAGTGGTTAATCCTGTTACTCAGCACACCCCACTAGATGGAGGTTTTATAAAGTAGTTCTGCCCTCACAGGAAAAGCTGGGCTAGAAGAAAAGGGCACTGAAGGAAGCGACTTTTGTTCTAATGCCAAATCCCTGGGAGACTGGCATTTGGAGTGTTTACATCCTCCTGACTTTTTACATGATTTCCCCAACTCTTACATTTCATACATCAAGAGCAAAATAGAACTTGACCCTGGTTTATTACATGGTAGGTCTGCCAGATGGCTCCGGAACAGTGGCTTTGCCATGTGCATGGGCTGGTTAGTCAGGAGATAGGAGCAGAGGGCGAGTAAGTTGAGGTCGGGGTTGAAATTCCTATAGAGGCCATTGGCCGGGCACACCCTGCCCTTAGCACGCTCTGGCCTGGGTCACCAAGGGTAACAGGGTAGGGAATGGCAGCCCAGCCCCGCTCTCATAAATCGTATTGCATGTCCTGAATGGTGGGTCAGTGACTAGGAATTTCAGGCATAATGAGACCTTGATAAAGAAGGCCTGTGGGAAGAAGACACCATGATAGGTCTCAGCTGTGATTTGTTCCCCCCCAGCTTTCATTAGTGATGTGAAGCAGTGTTGATTGTAGCAAATTCTCTACTAAACAGAAAATACCTTGCTGCTCCAAAGAGAAATACCTGCCTTAGAGCATCAATTTGTCCCCAAATCGTTGTCGTACACAAGGTAAGGCCACGTTTCCTTCTCAGCTTCTTCCTTCTCCGTCCTTCCCCGCTCACTGGTGGCCTCTCCTCCCCTGCAGCCCCTGGAGGCCTTTCTTCTCCATATTAAAGCAGAACAGGCTCTTGTTTGGGTTCGCAGGCTGACAGATTGGCCTTCTTGGAAATGATTTCTGTCACCCTCTCTTCAACTAAATGTTGCATTTCAAAGTGTTTCCTGGGGATCGTGGCTAAGAGCTCATGGCCTAGAACCAGATCAAAGCCAGGCTGGGATCTGGTCCTGAGGGTTACCAGTGGTGGGAGGTGGGCTGAGGGCTTCTTCTGGCCGAGCCTCAGTTTCCCCTCTCTGTGAAGGAAAGCCCACACTGATGCAGGGCTGTTTTGAGGACTGAAGGAGAGAATGCATGCTGGCTCTCAGAATTTCCCGGCACCTGGCAAGTCTCAGCTATGATTACTGGTTGGTGAACTGCTCCGTAAATGGCCTTTTTCTACTGGGAACTTAGTGTAACAGCTAGCAAGGGGAGAGAATGTTTTCAACTGATTGTATTAGGAAAAGTTTCAAATGGGTGGAAAAGGTGAAGGAATAGTACAATTGACACTGGAGCCCCTCTCCTTGATTCTACAATCGCTTACATTTTGCTGTATATACACATTTTTTTTTTTCTGAACCATTTCAAAGTAAAATATAGACGTGACCCTAAACACTTAAACACACACCTCTTGAGCAATAAGGGCATTTTCCTACATGTTCACAATAATCTTATTACATTTAAGAACATTAATAATGATTACCCGAATTACTTAATTCCTAATCTATATAAAGGGGGCTTCCCTTGTGGCTCAGCTGATAAAGAATCCGCCTGCAATGTGGGAGACCTGGGTTCAACCCCTGGATTGGGAAGGTCCCCTGGAGAAGGGAAAGGCTACCCACTCCAGTATTCTGGCCTGGAGATTCCATGGATTGTATAGTCCATGGGGTCGCAAAGAGTCAAACATGACTGAGCTACTTTCACTTTCAATCTATATAAAGAGTTTCAAAATGTCCCCCATTAAGCCTTCTAACAGATTAAAAAATTTTTTCTCAAGGCCTTACAGAGTTTAACCTTTATTATTTATTAATGGCTATGTGGTATGCAGGATCTTTAGTGCCCTGACCAGGGATCAGATCCATTCTCCCTTCAGTGGAAGCTCCGAATCTTAAACAATGGACCTCTAGGAAAGTTCTAATCAGTTGAGTCGCTCAGTCGTGTCCGACTCTTTGTGACCCCATGAGTTGCAGCACGCCAAGCCTTCCTGTCCATCACCAATTCCCGGAGTTTACCCAAACTCAAGTCCATCGAGTTAGTGATGCCATCCAGCCATCTCATCCTTTGTTGTCACCTTCTCCTCCTACCCCCAATCCCTCCCAGCATCAGGGTCTTTTCCTATGAGTCAACTCTGCGCATGAGATGGCCAAAGTATTGGAGTTTCAGCTTCAGCATCAGTCCTTCTAATGAACAGCCAGGACTGATCTCCTTTAGAATGGACTGGTTGGATCTCCATGCAGTCCAAGGGACTCTCAAAAGTCTTCTCCAACACCACAGTTCAAAAGCATCAATTCTTCAGCGCTCAGCTTTCTTCACAGTCCAACTCTCACATCCATGCATGACCACAGGAAAAACCATAGCCTTGACTAGATGGACCTTTGTTGGCAAAGTAATGTCTCTGCTTTTGAATATCCTGTCTAGATTGGTCATAACTTTCCTTCCAAGGAGTAAGCGTCTTTTAATTTCATGGCTGCAATCACCATCTGCAGTGATTTTTGAGCCCCCCAAAAATTAAGTCTGACACTGCTTCCACTGTTTCCCCACCTATTTCCCACTAAGTGATGGGACCAGATGCCATGATCTTTTCTGAATGTTGAGCTTTAAGTCAACTTTTTCACTCTCCACTTTCACTTTCATCAAGAGGCTTTTGAGTACCTCTTCAATTTCTGCCATAAGGGTGGTGTCATCTGCATATCTGAGGATATTGATATTTCTCTCAGCAATCTTGATTCCAGCTTGTGCTTCTTCCAGCCCAGTGTTTTTCATGATGTACTCTGCATAGGTGTTAAATAAGCAGGGTGACAATATACAGCCTTGATGTACTCCTTTTCGTATTTGGAACCAGTCTGTTGTTCCATGTCGTTCTAACTGTTGCTTCCTGACCTGCATATAGGTTTCTCAAGAGGCAGGTCAGGTGGTCTGGTATTCCCATCTCTTTCAGAATTTTCCACGGTTTGTTGTGATCCACACAGTCGAAGGCTTTGGCATAGTCAATAAAGCAGAAATAGATGTTTTTCTGGAACTCTCTTGCTTTGTCCATGATCCAGTGGATATTGGCAATTTGATCTCTGGTTCCTCTGCCTTTTCTAAAACCATCTTGCACATCTGGAAGTTCGCGGTTCACGTATTGCTGAAGCCTGGCTTGGAGAATTTTAAGCATTACTTTACTAGTGTGTGAGATAGGTGCAATTGTGCAGTAGTTTGAGCATTCTTTGGCATTGCCCAAGTTCTAATAGATTTTTTATTTTTTCCAAACAAAATCCAATCAAGAGTCTGACATTGAATTTTTTGTCTAGTCTCTTTGTTCTTTTATATTTGGAGCAATGGAGAAACACCGAGACCGACCTTGCTCCTGAAAGGCTGCAGGTAAAAACGGCCACGGTTCCCACTGAGGTCCCCTGGGGCTGGCACCTTTCCTCACACGGGCCCTGCGATGTACCTGCGTTGTTTGCTTTGTGGAACACGTTCACTCCTGGTTTTACTGCTTGATAACTTGAGGTTAGGAACTCTTATTGTCTTCATATTCCCACCACCCACACGGGACCGACACACAAATGGTCAACAGAAACCAATGGAAGGGAAAGTGATGGGGAGGGTAGGGGGAAGCAGAGGAGGGGACTGGGAAGGAGGTCGGCCTGGCCCTGAACCTGCTTCTCAGGCGGTAGGTGCCTTGGGGGACAGGGGACCTTCTGCTGTCCTGGAGGCGCTGCCCTCCTTGGATTTGGGGAGGACAACTCCCCTCTGTGGCCTGCGCCTTCTTCCTTCTCAGGCTCCTTTCCCCACTTCCGCCTCCCTTGCCTGAGCACTAGCTGGGCTCCCCTTGGACCCTTTGTTAACTTTCATCTCTTCCTCTCAGGAGACGCAATAAACATTTGACAGTATTTTTAGAAAGTAGTCTATCGTAGATTATCTCTCCCTACCACCACATCCATTTATCCAGTACCCTGGGGGGTAACTGCCACGTGATTTCCACCTTCAGGAAGGAAATTCCTGACACAAAGGGAATCCTGGCGTGCATGCACTCTTTGTCAGGAAGGTGTCAGGATACCTCTGAGAGCAGGATCTGCTGAAGGGAAAGGACACGTCAGGGTGGATGAGCCCCTGAGGCCAAGAGGAGCTGTCTCCAAACACAACTGACACAGCTGGGCTCAGGCTTCAGGGTCAAAGTGTTAGTCCTATTCAGTGTAGAGAGAACAAAGACTGAATTGGCTGGAACAGACCAAAGTTTGTAGACCGAACTTTCTCATGCATGCATGCATGCTAAGTCTCTTCAGTAGTGTCCGACTCTGTGCGACCCCATGGACTGTAGCCCACCAGGTTCCTCTGTCCATGGGCTTCTGCAGGCAAGAATACTAGAGTGGGTCGCCATGCCCTCCTCCAGGGGATCTTTATCTTTATCTTTCTCTAAATCCCTCTGTAAAATGCTGAGCTGAACAAAGGCAGAGAAGATACAGGGGATGAAGGTTGGAAACTAGATTATCTGCATGGTGGGTTGGCTAATTTCCATTCCAGGCTCACCTCATGGATATGGTTCTCCATCACCTCTCCTTGCTGAGAAGTTGGCTTCCAGTCAAAGTACATAGGCCATTTAATTATTAATCTGAGCAAAACATTGTTAGGAAAGTTAAACTGTTGAGTGTGTGTGTCTGTGTGTACACACGCGGATGCTTTCTGGGTTATCTGGCTGTTTTGTTTTTTCTGTTTACTTTTCTGGGCCCCTGCTCCTCACCATTGGTGGAGTCACCTATAAGGTGATCATGACCAACAGTGAATCCCTATGAGCTGTTCGGTCCCCGGCTCCTTGGATGTGTGTGGAAATGTTTGTCAGCTGTAGAGGGCTCAGTACACCAAAAGTGACTGACCTTGACCTTCGATTGGACAGTGTATCTGTGACCAGGAAAAAGTTCAGTGTTCATGTTTGATGATGGTTTTATGCCCTCCTGTCAGTAGAAAGTATTTTATAGAGCTTGCTGATGGCCCAGGGCTCCAGGAACTATCATCATTATTTAGCCAATGATTTTAATGAGTCTATATAAACTCATTCTATTTTTACATTAATAACAGGGAGGGAGAAGTTGGAAGATTAAACAGAGGGGAGGATGGGTTTTAGCTTCACTGCTCAGGGCTACTGGGAAGACTTTTACAGAATTGCTGCTGCTGCTGCTGCTGCTAAGTTGCTTCAGTTGTGTCCAACTCTGTGCGACCCCATAGACAGCAGCCCACTAGGCTCCTCTGTCCCTGGGAT
>NW_011494894.1:647835-674694 GCF_000754665.1 Bison bison bison
GCTCCTCTGTCCCTGGGATTCTCCAGGCAAGAATGCTGGAGTGGGTTGCCATTTCCTTCTCCAATGCACAAAAGTGAAAAGTGAAAGTGAAGTCACTCAGTTGTGCCTGACTCTTAGCGACCCCATGGACTGCAGCCTACCAGGCTCCTCCGTCCATGGGATTTTCCAGGCAAGAGTACTGGAGTGGGTTGCCAAGGCTATGGTTTTTCCTGTGGTCATATATGGATGTGAGAGTTGGACTGTGAAGAAGGCTGAGCGCTGAAGAATTGATGCTTTTGAACTGTGGTGTTGGAGAAGACTCTTGAGAGTCCCTTGGACTGCAAGGAGATCCAACCAGTCCATTCTGAAGGAGGTCAGCCCTGGGATTTCTTTGGAAGGAATGATGCTAAAGCTGAAACTCCAGTACTTTGGCCACCTCATGCGAAGCATTGACTCATTGGAAAAGACTCTGATGCTGGGAGGGACTGGGGACAGGAGGAGAAGGGACGACAGAGGATGAGATGGCTGGATGGCATCACTGACTCGATGGACGTGAGTCTGAGTGAACTCTGGGAGTTGGTGATGGACAGGGAGGCCTGGCATGCTGCGATTCATGGGGTCGGACATGACTGAGCTACTGATCTGATCTGATCTGATTCTCATTATTTCCTTCTTCCTATGGCTGTTCTTCTTTATTTTTCTTTCTTCCTTTCTCCTTCCCTTCTTTCTTTTCCTCTTTCTTTCTTTCTTCAATATTTACTGCATGCTTACAATGTATTACACACAGTGATAAGTGCTGGGTATACAGAGATGAACAACACATGGCCCCAGCCCTCCAGGAACGTAATTTAGTGGGGAGGCGGAGACACAGTTCATTCCAACACAGTGGGAAAGGGTGGAGGTAAGCTTGGTGGAGAGGCCCTAAATCCAGCTTGGCTTGAGAGAGAGGCAGAAAGCTTCCTAGAAGAGATAACTGGATGATTGATTAGGAGTGGGCATTGGGGGACAAGTAGGGCCCAGAGCCTTTACCTGGGAAACCAAGTCATTCATGTGGTTCAGGAGTGCTGGACAAAGGAATTGGGATGAACTCTGGGGCTGTGGATTTTCCATGGATGAATGACCACAGACTTTAATGTCACTTGGTGTAGTTAGGACCACATGGACAGGTAGAAATGAGGCCTCCTTCTACTCTGGGAAAGTACAGGTGACCTACCCAGGAAGTACTGAAAATGATCCAAGGTGCCTGCTCAGATAGCTGACCCCAGGGAATCCTGGCAGACATGGGAGAGAAAGTGAGGGGAAGCTCACCATTGAAAACCAGTGCTCAGGGCTGAAGAGTTATGTTAAGGGTAAGCAGGCAAGGTAATGAGGTATGGATAAAGATCAGTGCGTACCAGGGTGGGGCAATGTGGGTTGGAGAGTCAGAGAACTCCTGGCCTCCTACCAAACAAGGTCTAACTTGCACTGCAAGTTTTATTGGGACCTCAAGAACTCAGGAGTTCTTTGGTCAGCAGTCAGGCAAGTGGCCACAGTAGTTCTGTTCCCCAAGAACAGAGCCCTCCATGAGCTGCTTCATGAGCTACAGGAAGCAGGAGAGCTCAGATAATCTCAGGAACATGAGAAGGAGTCAATTAAGGGAAATTTGATTCCTGTTTCTTGGAGGTCTCAGTCTGAGTAGAAAATACATATGAGCCCGAAAGATATAAGTATCATGTCCAGTAATATCAACTGCAGCAATATTAATACCACTGTAGTCAATGTCTCCTCTGTGGCAGAGTGTTTCATGTATATTTCATTTAACCTTCACACAACAATAGAATGATATATAATGGTAGAAGTCATTATGACTCACTCATTTCATAGGTGGGGAAATTAAAGTTTAGATGGGTCATAGGTGTGGAATCATAGAATCACTTATTAACCCAGAACATTCTAATTCTTAAGCCTCTGATCTCCTTACAGTGCCACCCATCTTTGAGGACAACAGTCCAACAGAAGTGGAGGAGTAGAGAGCCCCTAGACACGGGTGAACTGCTTTTCTGTAGCACAACTGGCTGTTATGAAGATGTATAATTTTTAAATTTCCATTGCTCTAACTACTATAGCCTTAGTACAATAAAAATATTAGCATTAGCCACCAATATATGATTTATTGAGAAAAATATGGATCAGAGAATGGGCTCTCTGAAGTCGATTACCTTGATAGTTATATTGTGTCCCCACAGAATTCATCTCTTGAGGTCCGATCCCGGTGTGATTGTATTTGAAGGCGGGCCCTTGGGGAGATAATTAGATTTAGAGGAGGTCATGAGGGCGGGGCTTCCATAATGGGATTATCACCCTTAAAAGAAGAGTAAAGAGACGCCAGAGTGCTTTCTTTGCCTTCTCTCTTTCCTACCCCCTACCTCTGCACACCATGTGCAGACACAGTGAGAAGGCGGCGGGCTATATATAAGCTAGGAAGACTCACCGAGAACGGAATATACCTACACCTTGATCTTGAACTTTACTCCCTCCAGAACTTTGAGAGAATAAACCGCTCTTAAATCACCCAATCTATAGTATTTTGCTAGAGCAGCCCCTAAAGACCAAATTAGTAGTTGACACCAGCAGCTGGGTAGACACATGTGTGTGTGTCTGTGAACTAGACCCCCTTGGTCAGAGGGTTGTTGCCCGTATCTTGAGACTCTCTCACTCTCCACATGACTTTTGGATGTTCTTATCTCATTGATATTTATGAATAATTCTTAGCGCAATAGGCAGTGTGTCAGTCTCATAATCTGAAGGTCCTGAGTTCGGGCCTCAGAAAGGGCAGCTTGTTTGGCTTCCCTGATAGCTCACTTAGTAGAGAATCTTCCTGCAATGTGGGAGACCTGGGTTTGATCCCTGGGTTGGGAAGATCCCCTGGAGAAAGGAAAGATTACCCATTCCAGTATTCTGGCCTGGAGAATTCCATGGACTATATAGTTCATGGGGTTGCAAAGAATCGGACACGACTGATCGACTTTCACTTTCGTGCAACAATGACTTTTACAAAGCTTTCTAGGGAAAGTATGTGAGCTGCCTTGTGAGTCTTCAGCAGATGAGATGTTGACCGCTGCCCGCCATCTATGGGGCCCAACGAATGAATGGTAGTTCACGCAGCAGTTCTCACCACTGAGGGGAGAGCCAGGGTCTGCACAAATTGCTGGACTGCCTGCCTGGCTCCTCGCTCTGGGTGTCCGCGAGCCTGAGGGAGGCACACGTCAAGTGTATTGCAGCTGCAGTCCTCTTGAACACCCACTGGACTCCCAAGCTATGTGGTCTCCCAGGAATTTGCCACAGGGAGTCTGGTGTGTGTTCAGAGGGACTGCAGCTGCGGTCCCCGTGAGGAGAAACGTGTCCTCTAACAGCAGATGAGCAGAGAGCTGTGGCTTGGGACAGGGACAACAGCATGCCTCAGGCTTCCTTAGCAGCCTGGTACCCCTCGCAGAGGGACCACATTGCTTTTCAACATGGGCGGCCCATCAACTCCCTGACTAGGAGGAACCTGCAAAGGTCATTCAGTCCAGTGCTTCTCAGTCTCTTAGGTACGAGAGTTTCATCTGGGAATTTTGTCAAAGGGGGGATCCTTACTCAGTAGGTGGCAAGTGGGGCCTCGGTGTCCTGTATCCTTAACAATTTCCCAGGTGAGGCTGACGCTGCTGGTTTGTGGACCACCCACGGAATAGGGAGAATCTACTCTTTTCCTCTATGTCAGTGTAGGCTGAACTTCAGCCACCATCTCAGTCCAATAAGAATCCGTCCTGCTGTAAAGAATGAAGTTCTCTTGTTCAGTTTTCTTACCTTCTGGGAGTTCTGCTTAGGAAGACCAAATCCCTTTAGTCAAGTCCACTGAGGCCCTTTGGCCAAGTTTTCCTCTCAGTGGAGATGGAACTCTAAAGTAGCCCTCTCTCATATCATAATACTTGATTATTAAAGGCTACTAAGTCAGATCTATTTTTTAATATAATTTTATTTATTTATTTGGTAGTACTGGGTCCTCATTCCTGTGCAGGCTTTCTCTAGTTGCAGCAAGCAAGGGCTACTCTCTAGATGCGGTGCACGGGCTTCTCGTGGCAGCTTCTCTGGTTCGGATACAGTCTCTAGGGTGCATGCACTCAGTAGTTGTGGGTCCCAGGATCTAGGTTCAATAGTTGTAGTTCACGGGCTTAGTTGCCCCTCGGCATGTGGGATCTTCCTGGACCAGAAATCAAACCTGAGTCTCCTGCGTTGGCAGGCAGATTCTTTACCACTGAGCTACCAGAGAAGCCTGACCTATTTTATTTTATTTTTTTAATATTTATTTATTTGGCTGCATCGGGATCTTCATTGCAGCGCTCAGGATCTTTAGTTATGACATGCAGGATCTATTAATGTTCCCTGATCAGGGATTGAACCTCACCCCCCTGCCTTGGGAGTGTGGAGTTTTAGCCACTGGACCAGCAGGGCCCAGACCTATGTTTAAAAGCACCGCTTCTCTTTATGTTCTTACCCCTGCATTATCCAGTTTGGTCAGGAGGAATGAAATTATCGGGATGCTTTTGGTGGAGGAATTAGCATTTGGAACATTCATGTAGCGGCTCATCCAACTGGAACATCTTCACACACTATCTGCTCTGTTTTCTCTAATAAACGGGGTGGCAGATGTTATAAAAGTCAAAACCTGAAGGGAGAAGGAAAATCTCCACTGAACCTTCAGCATCATCACTGTACTTATCAGAACCTGATCATAGCATTGATCTCAGGTGACAAGGACCTACTTTAGGTTTTATCTTTTCTCCCTGACTGTATATTTCTCCCAGTTGAGAGACTTGGAAACAAGGATTCGGTCATCTACCCTGGCTGAGCGAAGGAATGTGAATTACCCACAACGTGAACCAAAGTCAGTAAATTGTATTTTAAGTACCCAATCATCTGTGACAGGTGCCTCGTCACTTTCATCTCTGCTGTAAACTGTGTTTTCTTTCCACCCCAGAAAGTCTGGCATCTACTTTTTGCACCTTTGTGTGTTAGTCCCTCAGTCGTGTCTGACTCTTTGGAACCCCAAGGACTGTAGCCCACCAGGCTCCTCTGTCTATGGAATTCTCCAGGCAAGAATCCTGGAGTGGGTAGCCATTCCCTTGTCCAGGGAATCTTCCCGACCAGGGATCTAAACCCTGGTCTCCCACTTTGCAGGCAGATTCTTTACTGTTTGAACCAACAGGGAAGCCCAAGTTATATACAGCACTCTAAAGAGTGCCTGACACTTAACAGGCATTTAACTAATGTAAACTGTTAGCTTCTGCCAAGAAACAACTGGTGTGGGACTAAGATTACTGATATGCTGATATGCCTGTTGTTGCCACAGTCAAATCTTCCCCTGTCCCTGGGGGTGTTAGGACCTCAGCAATGCCACAGCTGGGAACTTGGCCCCAGCGGGGATGGGAGCCACAGATGCTGAGCTCGGCATAAGCCTCCACCCCACTGGACAAACCTCATCCTCACTCATTTGATCTAAATGGAGCTAGGTAATCAGTTAGCGCTTGATGGTCAAGATAACAATGATGATGATAAAGAATCTGTGTAAAGTATAACTTAGATATATAGCCATTCATTTTATGAACTCAATTTTATAGTCATCATTCATTCCCACTTTAGTATGGGGAGTCACACAGTCAGACAGCTGCACAATGAAATAAAGCCTGGGAATGCCAAGGTATGTCATTTGTCATAGTTCCATGCTGGAAAGGGGAAAGTCAAATTGGAAAGTCAGTGATGCCTGCCTTCAGTTGATAAACTCTGCTGCCTCTAGGCCTGCAGTTTCCCTGGGCCTCAGATTCTTCTGTGGGTCTCTTCCTTAGTGAAGCTCGTGGACACCTGCAGGTACTGGTAGTTTATGGTTGGAGAGCTCACATAAAACTCCTTACAGACATCTGTTAAGACACTCTCACAGTGTTATCATTATATGTAGGTGAGTTTCTCAGTGGATCCTATTTCTTTCTATATTCCTAGTGACCCTTCTAAGGGGTCCTTCTGTTTAGAAAAAGGCAGAGTAGGCCCCCTGCCTTCCCCAGTGAGGGCCTGGCTGCTGGTGGTATTAGGACATTGGCAGGCAAAGCCATTTTGAAAAGACAGTGCCAGCATCAGCCTCCATTGTATGATTCCAAGTAAGTCCCTGAAATAGCTCCACCGCTAGTCAGTCACTGAGCCCCATTAATAAGGGGCAAGTCTTCTTCCTCAGGTCAAGGGGAAAAGGTTTAAACATACAATGAGAGGTAGAAGTTGCTTTAATTAGCCTTGAAAAGGGATATTAGATCATGTCTAAGGTTCATTCCAGTTCTGGGATTCTAGAACCGGAACAATCTTGAGCTGAAGATAGTTTGAAGCTGGGCTGGAAAAATCCCAGTGGAAAGAAGAGAGAAGAAAAACTCCAAGATGGTTTAGAAAGAGAGTGAGAAATGCTTTGCGATTTTTCCATTTGGTGACCTGGCTGCATTTAGAGTCATTTTTTCAGCTCTACTGGGTTCACCTTTCTAAAAGGCTTGCCTCTCTGAGATTTAAATCAGCTCACCCGTGTTGCTAATTGGTGCAGCTTGAAAGTAGCAAAAGAGCAGGTAATTCAAGGTCTGGCTCCTTTGCTGTGCTTGTGCAACCTCCAGCACACCCAGTTTGCACATCCCCGATCCTTGTGGTCCTGCAGTGGCCTCCTTCCACTTACAAGGTCTTCTCTCTGTATCAAGATGTCATGGAGTCAGATAGGCCTGGCATGAATCCCACTGATGGCTATGCAACTTGAACATATTTAAGCTCTCTAAGCTTCAGTTTTCTTACCCATAAGATGGGATCACACTAACCTATAAGCTATTATAGAGTCACGATGAGAATCAAAAGTGGACATTCATACATGATCATACTTAGACATTAACTGGAAAGCTTTGGAGACTTCCCTGGTGGGTCACTGCCACCAAGTTAAGTATCTGCCTTCCAGTGTAGGGGTGGATTCAATCCCTGGTCCGGGAACTAAGATTCCAAGTGCCAGGGTGGGGGGCGGGCAACTAAGCCTGCATGCTGCAATCAGAGAGCCCACAAAAAGCTCGCACTCTACAACGAAGACCCAGTGCAATCAAAAAAGGGAAAGCTTTTGATATATGTCCAAGTATGCCATTTAGCAGCTGTGGGACCTTAAGTGAGTTGCTCAATGTCTCTGTGGCTCGGTTTCCTCATTTGTAAGATGGATATAATAACAGTACCTACTCCATCGGTTTGGGGTAGTGATTAAGTGAATTGATATGTATAAAATGCCTTGAATAGTCATTTGCATGGCAAGTGCTATGTGATGTTAATATTATTGCTATTATTATGCAGCATACCCAGCATAATATCTGGCACAGGGTAACACTAAAAAAGTAATTCCCTGTTCCCCAATAGCTTTAGTACTAAACCTGCTGCCAGGCCTCTGGGATACCTTCCTCTCTGGTTGCCCTGCTCAGCCAAGCTTCTCTCCAGCTAACAGGAAGCTGGGGCTCAGGAGCCGCTTAGCAATCAGGCATTTGAGGCATGTGTTTGGTTGCGCAGATAAGTCAGCAGGTGTGTCCAGAGGAGACCAAAGGGGTGGTGTTGTTCAGTTGCTCAGTCGTGTCTGACGCTTTGCAACCTCCACGGGCTGCAGCACGCCAGGCTTCCCTATCCATCATCAACTCCCAGACTTACTCAAACTCATGTCCATCAAGTCAATGATGCCATCCAACCATCTCATCCTCTCTCATCCCCTTCTCCTCCTGCCCTCAATCTTTCCCAGCAAGGGGTGAGAAGGGCCAACAAATTTCACTGTCTTTATTCCATTATTTGTCTCAGGCTCTAGCCTCAGTGGGGTTCGATCCTTAGGTTGGGAAGATCCCCTGGAGGAGGGCATGGCAACTCATTCCAGTATTCTTGACTGGAGAATCCCATGGACAGAGGAGCCTGGCAGGCTACAGTTCACGGGGTCACAAAGAGTCGGACATGACTGAAGCAACTTAGCACGCACTCTAACCTCAGGGACAGAGGTTTTCCCCAGAAAGGGAAACCAGAGTGTGTGACTTGGAGCATCTTTCAGGAAGCAGGCAGATGTACTGTCTTCCTGGGGGGAGGAGTCCCCAAAACAGATTGTACCCCTACAATTTGATGGCCCTTGGCACAAGCCAAAGGAGGATCTTGGTGAGCCTTGGTGGGGATGTTTTCCTAAGCCTGCAGACTAGGATACAAGATTCTAGTCCCAAAATTTCAGCTCTGCACGCAGCACTAGGCTTCCACACGCCGGGGAAGGTTCCTGGCGCTGGGCCATCCAGGGAAACAGCTTCAGGAAGGCTGTGGTGGGGGAGGGGAGCAGACCGCCGTCCACTGCACTGGTCCAAACTGGCTGTGCTGAGGCTGCGCAGAAAGTACTCTCTCACCGGAGAGCAGACTCAGTCGTGAAATCAGACACTTACCTGGCAGGCCTAACCCATGCCTTCAAGGAGGTCACAAATCCCGTGGAAGAAACAGAAGGACTTAAAAAGTAAACGAGTAATAACAAGATGTCTGAAGTCATCTGCTTGTCCTTGCAGATATCAGTGACCTGTAGGGCTCTTTAAATTCCTGAGATTCTAGGTAGTGCAAACCCTACTAGCGCAGACAGCATAATAGTATCTGCTAGATACTGGCTACTCTTCCAAAGGCTTTTCTGTGTCACTTCTTTTAGTTTTCACAGTAGCCTTTTGTTGTAGGCCTTGTTGTCCTTATATTCACACGAGGAAACTCAGGAACAGGGAGGCTAAAAGACCAGCCTAAAGTCATACAGGAAGGAGCCGGGATCCAAACCCAGGCTCTCTGGCTCCAGAAAACACACTTTCACCCTCCCAGTTAAACTACCTGGAGCTAGGCAGGGTGAACCCAGGGCCTCACACAGGAAGGGATCCTTTTCTCTGTCAGGTCGTAGGGAACCCTCTGGTTATAGTTAATGGGGTTTAACTCGGAGTTAACACCCTGCCTGCTCCTTGTAAAGAAGCTGCTTTCTCACTAAGTCCCTCAGTCGTGTCCAGCTCTTTGTAACCCCGTGGTCTGTAGCCCGCCAGGCTTCTTTGTCCATGGGATTCTCCAGGCAAGAATACTAGAGCAGGTTGCCATTTCCTTCTCCAGGAGATCTTCCTGACCCAGAGATCAAACTTGAGTCTCCTGCCTTGGCAGGTGGGTTCTTTACCACTGTGCCACCTGGCAACAGAGGTCACTAATTCAGTCACCATCCAGGAAAGGAATCCCTCTAAGGGCAGAGGTCTCCTGCAGGCCCCACACAGCCCTTTGGCCAGCCTCCAGATGACTGCCTTTGTGGGGGAAAGGATACCAGTCCAACCAGCTGTGACCAGGATGGTGGGAGGTCATGTGATACAGAGGAATCAGATGGTTCCCTGCAGCCTCAAAGAGCCTGACTCACACGTGTGGATGGGCTGCATCCCTAACCTCACTGAATTGTTACTGGCTGCTCGGCAATGGCACCCCACTCCAGTACCCTCGCCTGGAAAATCCCATGGACAGAGGAGCCTGGTGCACTGCAGTCCATGGGGTCGCTAAGAGTCGGACACAACTGAGCAACTTCACTTTCACTTTTCACTTTCATGCATTGGAGAAGGAAATGGCAACCCACTCCAGTATTCTTGCCTGGAGAATCCCAGGGACGGGAGAGCCTGGTGGGGTTGCACAGAGTTGGACACAATTGAAGCGACTTGGCAGCAGCAACAGCAGCTCACTTACAAGTCTTAAAATATATGTATATATGGGCTTCCCTGGTGGCTCAGACGGTAAAGAATCTGCCTGCAATGTGGGAGACTGGGTTTGATCCCTGGGTCAGGAAGATACTCTGCAGGAATGCATGACAACCCACTCCAGAATTCTTGCCTGGAGAATCTGATGGACAGAGGAGCATGGCAGGCTACTATATATACATATAGAATATATATATATATATGTGTGTATATATATATATTTATGCTCTGTGTGTGGGCTTAGTCGCTCAGTTGTGTCCGACTCTTTGCAACCCCATGGACTGTAGCCCACCAGTCCCCACTGTCATGGAATTCTCCAGGCAAGAATACTGGAGTGGAGTCCAGAGGATCTTCCTGACCCAGGAAGTGTATTTACAAGATTGTTTATAATAATGAAAAATAATACTATCCAGCTATCCAGCCATTGGAGATTGATTAAATAAATTAAGGTGCACACAAACAACTGCTTCTTGCCTGGAGAATCCCCATGGACAGAGGAGCCTGGCAGGTTACAGTCCATAGTGATGCAAAGAGTCGGACATGACTGAGTGACTAAGGAGAGAGAAACAAGAGATTAACATGTAGCTGTTAAAATCAATGCTATACAAACATATTTATTAACATAGATGGTTTTAGCATGCTGCTAAATGTGACAACCCACCTGAGAAACAAAATGGATATTCTGATCCAGTTTTCATAGGAAAAAAAAGTACATATGTGTATACAAAAATATCTCATTTGTGTACACAAAATATTAATAGATGCTATCTTTGATAGGAAGGATGACAGATTGTTTCATTTCTTTCTTGTTTGCTTATTTATATTTATGTTTTTATAGTGGACATTTATTTTTTCACTAATAATTTCCATTTCTGAGAATTTATTCTGTGCCAGGCAGCACCAAGCTAAGTTATTGACCCTATTTCACAGATAAAGAGATAGCCTGGGAGACTGGGAAGAATTTGTCCAAGATTAAGAGCTAGCAACGTGGGGAGCTGGGGTTTGAACTCAGGCAGACTTCGGAGCTAATAGATTCACATGACAGACCACTAGAAAAGGTACACAAGGGTATTCAATGGAAATCCACCCTTTGGCCCAAGTTCCCCAACCTCACATTTCCCTCATCAGAGACATCCACTTTCGCCATGCTGCAGATCCCTCCAGAGAAACATTTATACCCCAACATGTATGTATCACAATTTATTGACTAATCTGTCCCACTGATTTGAAACATAACTTTTATGGTATTAGTATAATAGATTCTTATACGTATTTATATTACTCCTTTCTGAGCAGATAGTAGACATTTTAAAATATATCTTGATTTATTTAGGCTACCCAGGTCTTAGCTGAGGCATGCGGGATCGTTCATCTCTGTTGCAGCGCATGGGGTCTCTTTAGTTGCAACATACAAACTCTTAGTCGTGGTTTGTAAAATCTCGTTCCCTGACCAGGGATCAATCCCGGGGCCCCTGCATTGGGAGTGCACTGCCTGAGCCACTGGACCACCAGGAAAGGCCCTAGACATTTATTTTTATGCAGTAAACTTATTTTTTAAATCTAATAGTATATTACAAATAACCCTAATTTTATAAAAAGAATCATCTCACCTTAAATATGAGAAAGCAAAATGTTTAAACGTCTTCTCTCTTCCATTTTTGGTGGAAAGCAAATAGTATTCACTGTGGAGAATGATACTAGGCCAGTAACTTACCTTTGAATTGCAGAATATAAGAGCTAGAAGGGATCTTAGAGGTTGTCTAGCCCAAACAGAGGAACCTGGCGTGCAGTCCGTGGGGTCACAGAGTCAGACATGACTTAGTGACTGAACAACAACAACTAGCCCAATTCCTTGTTCAGCAGATGAGGACACTGGTCTTCTAAGTGCTTGGTAGCAAAACCTTGACTGAAATCCCAGTCCAGGGCATTTTCTGCACCATCATACCATGCCAGTCCACTTGCCCCACTGACACACAAAGAGGACTGGAGTCATCTAGTGCGGAGGTGACAACTCTAAGCAGAGGACAGGCTTTCTTCTGATGATGGTCTGTTGCATTTTTCAGGTCTACTGAGAAGCAGACATGGAAATTGGGTTTCATTTACTGTAGATCTGATAGTGAGAGTTGATATCTTAATGGGAATCTCCTATCTGGAAAACTGCTACGTGATTCCATGTGAAGGCAGGGGCCAGACCACGGGTCTTCTCCCCATACTCTTTCGTCTTCTACAGTAGTTGAGTCGTATCTGCTGCTTGGGGTATTTTCAGTCGTCTTCCCACCATTTATCTTTCTGGGAAGTAGGGTAGTGACAGCAATTCAGTCAGCATACTCTAAATATTGCTCTTAACCCTTTGTGAAACTAACTTAGAGAAGCTGCACTGATAACTTTTCTTTGTCAACGTCCCTAGAGAATTCTTGGCATCTAGCCATATTAGTCAAGGCTTTTCAGTTGCACACACCAGAAACCCCATAGGAACAAGTTTAGACAAAAAAGGGAATATATTAGTTCATGGGATTCAAGGGAAGTTGAGTATCTAAACTAAGCAAAGCTTCAGTCAGTTCAGTTGCTCAGTTGTGTCCAACTCTTTGCAGCACACCAGGCTTCCCTGTCCATCACCAACTCCTGGAGCTTGCTCAAACTCATGTCTATCAAGATGGTGATGCCATCCAACCATCTCATTCTCGTCAAAGCTTAGGGATACATGGATTCAAGAACCACTGGAACTAAGGACTTCAGGGCCAGGCCTTTGTCTCTGCCTCTTGTCTCTGGTTCTCTCTCATGGTTGCTTCGTTCTCTTTCATGGCACAGGCTGGCTCCACTTTCCATGTCCATATTTCCTTGTGATAGCCTTTTTCACCAGAGATGAACTTTCCTGATAATTTTTCCTTGTCCCAGGTTAAGAAATCCCGTAGGAGGGCCCGTGTGGGTGAGCCATGACCAGGTGCTGGGTCATGTAAGAACATGATAGTGTCGGCAGGAACACATTGTTTGTCTAGAAGGAAAAGCAGACTTCCCTAGTGGTCCAATAGTTAAGACTCCCCTCTTCCATTGCAAGAGGGCACGGGTTCGATTCCTGGTCAGGGAACTAAAATCCTACTTGCTGCATGATGGGGCCAAAAAGTAAAAACAAAAAAAATAAAAGGAAAAGCAGGTCCCAGAAGACTGGGAGGTATTTAATGAGACAAGGATAACCTCCACCCTCTCCTTTGAGATAATGAGTTTGAAAAGAGACTGAAAAACTAAAAGGTGAGTGAGAATCTTAAAAACATCAAAATAAAAATCTGGAAAATGGGATGTGCCTCACCAGGGACATTCCTTTTTATAATGACTGACATCCAGTGGAAAAAAAGACCATGGTGAATCTTCCTTGACAAGGCCCCCAAAGAGACACACCTGGGTATTGTAGGACTTAAGTTTCAAGAGATGTGCCCTCTCGCTCTTCCCAACCTGCCTTTCAGAGACCTAAACCGTGGGGGTAACAATCCTGTAATTTTAACTGTATTTATAAATCCCTGATCCTTTGTGTAGTGCCTTTTTCTACTCGGTGCTTAGTCTGAATGTTGCTATTTTCACAGAGGAAATCAGAGGAAAGAGGCTGTAATTACAGGTCCAACAAGAGCTCCGGAAGCAGCGAAGGCAACAGAGAGCCGGTGGCTCCGTGCCCTCTTCCGGGTTGCAGCCTGGACGTCTCCCCCCTCTTTTCCTTGGGCCTCGGTCAGCTCCTCACGGCTTTATGTCATATCTTTCTCCCTTTTGTTTGCCAGTCCAGCGTGTCACGAGACAAAAAGAGAAAGTTAGAACTGAAAGTCAAGGAATTAAAACTGCATGATGTTGGGGCAGACCTGTCTCTTGGAGATAATTCAAATGGAAAAGAAAAGGGGGGAAGAAAAACAACCAAAAAACCACCATTTCAGGTCATTGGCCTTTTTAAACAGACTGCCGGCAATATTTACTCCTCCTGAAATAGCACAGTCACATGAAATAAAACCGTGTTCTGTAATGCCTGCAAAACAAAAGGACAATTTACAGGCTGGCATGCTCACTGAGGGCCCTCTGTTTGCCGGCGGATCTGGGCCTTTGCTTCCTGACTCTCCTGGTTACCTTCTGCCCAAGGTCTGCAGCAGGTCTGTGGGGGTCAAGGTCAGATTGCCTTGGAGACCCTCCCAGACATTTTTTCCTCCTCAAAAAATTTGGAAAGGTAGCCAGAGAGTTGAGAGAAGGGTTGGGCTTGGCAAATGGGGCCTCCACCGCAGCCCCAGTGCCTGGGGAGCCCATGACGTGGGATGTGCTAGTAACAGGAGCAGCTGCCAATGGGGCCCGTCACCCTCCTGCACGATCCGCTCTGTTCCCTCTCTTTCCTTTATCCCTACTTCTTCATCTGTTCCCTACCCACCTGTCCTCCCATCCACTTTCCCCCATTTTCCCCTCGCCCTTTTTTCTATTCCTCTTTTGCCTTCTCTCCCTATTCTTAATTCTGCTGGGGCTCCTCATGGACCGTTATATTTTTTCTTTCTTTTTTATTTTTTTAAATTATTAAAGAATGATAGCACATTTACAGGAGCCTTGGGAACTACAGAACAAAGTTACATATAGTTCCACTACATATTACAAATTATTTTTGAAGTAGATAAACTAAGATTTTTAGTTGGAGTTTCAATATCAAACTCTCAAAAACTAATAGAATGAATAGACAGAAAAGTAGAAGGCTATAGTAGACGTGAAAAACACTATGAACCAAGTCAACATAATTAAGATTTATACAATTTTTACCCAGTGGCAGGATATAAATTCTACTCAAGTTCCCATGGACTATAAACCAGGAGACACTAGAACATATCCAGGGACATAAAACAAGGTGCAAAAGTGTCATGGTCTAAATGTATTGAAATCACACAATCTGTTCTCTTACCACTGTGGAATTATGTTAGAAATCAATATCAAAAGATATTTGAAAATAACCCACATATTTCCAAGTATAATTGGACATTTATTAAGAGAGATCTTTGACATGGCCATTGAAAGCCTCAATAAAGTTAAAAGACTGATTGTAGAGAAGAAAGCATTTAAATGAGAAATTAATATCAATATGATAAATTAATACAAAAGGTACTTTAAAAACCCTATGTATTTGAAAATTAAATGTCAACTTTTAAATGACGGGTATATCTACGAAACCATAATAAGGAAAATTAGAAAATATTTGTAAGAATAAAAATTAAAAGAGAATTTACCAGAATTGTTGCAGTTAGCTGAAGCTGCTCAATACAACTAAATGCAAAGGGGAATCGTATAAGGAATGAAAACAAATAATGGACATTAGCATAAAATTTTGTGAAATTTGAACAAAGTCTATACTTTAGTTAATAATACTGTGACACGTGTTAATTTCTCATGGACATTTATGGATTAGCCCTGCTGGAAGGTATAAACAGGCTTCTGGTGGTGGGTTAATGAATGCATGGTCACATGCCAGGTCTGGGGTCATGGTAAGACTCAGACCCCACTGAGGACTCAAGGGGACATTCTTGGCCTCATTCTTTGAGACATCCCCCCTTAGTTGCCCAAGATTCCCTTTTTAAAAAAAATCAAAAGCTATTTTTTAAAATAATTTTTTATATTTGTGAATATGTTTCTTCAAAACCTTCTACATCCATTGATTTAGTCTTTATACCTTGGAAAAAAGGTAAGTGTTAGCTGCTCAGTTGTGTCTGACTCTCTGCAGCCCCATGACCTATAGCCCTCCAGGCTCCTCTATCCATGGGATTCTCCAGACAAGAATACTGGAGGGGGTTGCCATTCCTTCCTCCAGGGGATCCTCGGGATGTGAGCAAAGTAGCTTAGAAAATGGAAAAATAAAGATGTCTGGACTTGACATACCCAAGTCAGTCAGAGAACTCAGTCTCTGTGGCCCGGCCCCTGTCAGTCCCTGGTTGAGGACCACCCCCCAGGTGTGTAGACTGCAGGCCCTTCAGCCTGCAGAGACCCCAGGCCAAGGCCACCCTGAGGCCTGAGAGCAGCCCTTTGACATAGCAACGCAGATGCTGACTCCTGGGAGTGAAAAAACACACAGGTTCTGCTATCTTCTCTTCTTTTTTATCCTCTTTTTCCACAAACAAATGTGCGTTCATGCTCAGTTGCTTCAGTTGTATCTGACTCTTTGCAACCCCATGAACTGTAGCCCACCAGGCTACTTTGTCAATGGGATTCTCCAGGCAAGAATATTGGAATGGGTTGCCATGCCCTCCTCCAGGGGATCTTCCTGACCCAAAGATTGAACCTGTGTCTCTTGCATTGCAAGTGGATTCTTTATCACTGAGCTACCGGGAAAGCTCTTTCACAGATGTATCAGAACCTAGTACATATTATCATGTAGCATGGTGCTAAGACCCAGTATTTGTTGATAGAGAAATCACATATTGACTGATTAATCGATCAACAGACAGACTTCACTAGAGTCCTAAAAGTAATTGTCTTTACAGCTCCTCAGTCCCTGTTTCTTTGGCTTCTGTGCTTCAAAAAAGACAAAAGGAGACCCATTGCAGATGCCAGAGAGAGGCTCTTCCAGAATCCAGGGTGAGAAATACATTAGCCTGAATCCCTGGCTTATCAAACTTGGACACTGTGTTGATCCTCAACTTTGTCACCTGGAACTTAATGAAATCAGTTTCCCTAAGTGTATACATTTCTTTCCTTCACACCAACAATCCAGCAGGTACCGCCTTCATTTTCTTTTGTACGTACAGTAAGTGGGAAAGAGCCAGAGACGTGTATACAGTGTTCCATTTCCCCACGTCTGTATGGGATATGGCTCCAGTTCTAAGAAGGCAGGACTGACGGGAACTGAATGCTATTTGATGCTTTAGGGGTTTCCAGTTCAAAGAACTGGAAGACAGAACTGAGGCATGGAAAACAGCATCCACACAGAGGGCAGAGGTCAGGCTACAGTCCTCAGGGTCGCAAAGAGTCAGACATGACGGCCATGGCTCAACATGTGCTTACTGGGTATAGGGTTTTGCAAAGAGTCGGACACGACTAAGCAACTGAACTGAACTGAACTGATGCTTGCAAAACCTTGTGAGTGTATTAAAAACCACTGAATTGTGTACTTTAAAGTGGCAGATTTTTGTGGTATGTAAATTACATCTCAATTTTTTAAAACAGAAGGAAACAATTGGGAAACTTTGGGGGTGATGATGGATGGCCCAAGATCCTAATCCACCAGAGTTACAAACTAATAAAATTTTGGTTATTTACGTTAATGCACCTTCTTCTGTTATCGGAATTGTTCCTCATTAGGCTGGTGATGATTGGGATCATGGCTTTCCATAAGTATTGAAGGAGGTGTGGTCTTGCAAACTGTACAGAGGTTATGACCTCTCTGGTTGTCCATGGTGACCCCATATCTCTGTGAACCTCTTCAACACTTATGATCTCCACTGCCCACGACGGAGGGATGGAGATTTTTTTCTAATTGTTTCCTGAGTGTCCATTTTATTTTCTTAGCTGCAATGTAAACTTTTTGAGGGTAGAAACTGTGTCTTTTTAGAAAATTAGGAATTCTCTCTTCTTCTCTGCCTTAAGCGAGCACCCAAAGGTGGTCCTCGATCATGTGACCTTCTCATGCTGACTCTAAACTGGATCTAGATCTGGAGTCTGGCAGCAGGACCTACGCTGTGTGAGCCTTCGACTCTGGACAGGGCTATATTCTATTTGCTGCTAATCTCTTAAGATTCTTCTCTGAAGGTCGGGGATGGTTCATGGAACCAGAGATTTTTCCTCATTTCTGTCCTAATGCTTGGCATCCTTTGTTCCCTTCAACAGGAAAGCTAGAATGACCTCTGCAGGTCATGTGTCACCTGCTTCTTCTGGGTCACAATATACTCCAACATGGAGAAGGCTGATTATAATAATAGATTTGATATTATTAATAAACTCCATCAAAACTGAGGCCTAACCAACAAAGCCAGTTCAAAAGTCACTACAAGTTTTCTCTTTTTTATTATCGGTATTTTTTCACTGAAATATAGTGGATCATAAAATGTTGTGCTAATTTCTGCTGTGCAGCAAAGTGATTCAGTTATGTATACATATATTCTTTGTTTAATATTATTTTCCATTATGGTTTATCATAGGCTATTGGATACAGTTCTCTGTGCTATACAGTACGGCCTTTTTGTTTATCCATTCTACATATAAAAGCATACATCTGTGCATGCCCCTTTCCCACTCCATCAAGTTTTCTCTTCCAGTGGAAGAAAAAGGAACTTCCAATTAACATGTTAGTGTTTATCTCCCTCTATCCAGTTCCTCCTACGTTTCCTAAACTTTCAGGAATAAAAACAAATCATTTCTGACAGTGGTGAGTTCCTCTCTGCTCCGGGAAGCCCAGTCGGGAAGGTCATCACGTCCCAGCCGTCCTTTGAGTGCTGTGCAGCCCCCTGCCTCTCACCCCTCCAGCAGAGAAACAGACCAGCACAGCCGAGCCTCCCCTTCAGGGCCTGCGCTTCAGAGTCTCCAGACACGCAGGTTGGATGTTGACTGGAAGGCTTGGATGAATAGGAATGTCACTTCCTTGTTGCAGAGCTGGCAGACTGCCCTCCGTTCCTGCTGGCTGAGAGCCAGAGATGGCCCGAGGTCTACACGTCCTCTCTGCAGCCACATTCTCAGCCTCCCTGTGGCTGGGGCACGTCTGGACTCAGCATTTCTGCCTCCCAAGGGGATACGCGTGCTTGTGAGTGTTATGTGGATGTTTGTGGAGTTTGTATATATTATGGGCTGGAGAGTTTGTGTGCATGTATGGGTGTGTATATTTTGGGAGGTGAAGTTCTACATATATGTAAAACTCAGTATTTATTGTAGAACAGTCTAATAATAAAGAAAAATATAAGTGAAAAACTACTCATTATCACCTTAGTGAACATTCTCCCTTCTCTCTCTCTCTCTCTCTCTCTCTCTATATATATATATATGTTGTTCAGTTGCTCCATTGTGTTCAACCCTTTGTGACCCCATGGACTACAGCACACCAGGCTTCCCTATCCTTCACAATCTCCTGGAGTTTGTTCAGACTCATGTCCATTGAGTTGGTGATGCCATCCAACCATTTCATCCTCTGTCGTCCCCTTCTCCTCCTGCCTTCAATCTTTCCCAGCATCAGGGTCTTTTCAAATGAGTCATTTTTGGCATCAGGTGGCAACCCACTCCAGTGTTCTTGCCTGGAGAATCCCAGGGATGGGGGAACCTGGTGGGCTGTCATCTCTGGGGTCACACAGAGTCAGACACGACTGAAGTGACTTAGCAGCAGCAGCAGCAGCAGCCAAAGTATTGGAGCTTCAGCTTCAACATCAGTCCTTCCAATGAATATTCAGGGTTGATTTCCTTTAGGATGGACTAGTTGGATCTCCTTGCAGTCCAAAGGACTCTCAAGAGTCTTCTCCAGCACCACAGTTTGAAAGCATCAATTCTTTGGTATATATATATAAAACCATTCTCTGAGGTAGGTACTATCAGTACCCCTCTTCTACAGATGAGGAGACTAAGTCATAGAGATCAGCAATGTTAGCCTCCAGTCAATGGCCTCACAGCCAGTAAGGGTGCAGAACCTAGATTTGGACTCAACTGATTCAGGAACTCTGTTCTTCACCATAGGGCCCAGAAAGGGAGTTCATTCATTCATTCAACATTTACTGAGTGCCTAACATGGGCTATGTCATGAAGGTAAAAATATGAACAAGACCCAGATCTTTTTGAGACTCAAAGTCTTTTGAGGGAGGAAGATATGTAAATAAATCATTGCAACTCAGAGTAATAAGGCAAATTACAGAGAGAACAAAGGGGAAGCTATTAATACTAGCTGGAGAATTTATGGAGGTGACATTTTAATTGTGTCTCAAAAGAAAGAACAAAGAGAAACTATTTACAACAGAGTTAGGGTGGGGGACCTTAAAGGATAAGGCCATTTCAGGCTGGGCAAATAGCATGTGCAAAGGTACTGAAATCTCAAGTCCGTGGTGTGACTGCAGGGAGAGTAGGCAAGCCAGAGCAGGTGTGTGTGTAGGGGGCAGCTTACAGATGGGAATACAAGACTGTTGAGGGTCTGGATGCTCCACTGAGGAGTTTGGCCTTCATTATATAGGCAGGGGGTAGCTACAAGGGTGTTTGATCATGGTGATGCTTTAAAAGAACAGCTAGGCGGTGGCTCAGATGGTAAAGTGTCTGCCTGCAATGCACAATACTTGCAGTAGTTGTGGGTTCAATCCCTGGGTCAGGAAGATCCCCTGGAGAAGGAAATGGCAACCTACTCCAGTATTTTTGCCTGGAGAATCCCATGGACGGAGGAGCCTGGTGGGTTACAGTCCATGGGGTCGCAAAAAGCTGGACACGACTGAGTGACTAATACTTAGACAGTGTCCTGCATGAAGGTTCAGGGTGGAGCGGGATGGCGAGCCGAGATGGTATTAATAGTTACGTGTGAGGCAGAAAAACAATGGTTCTCAGTCCTGACTGTCCAGGAGCACACCTGAGGAAGGAGCCTAAAACTCAAAAGAAAGATCTGGGCTGGAAAGATTTTAGGGAGCTATGAACATATGGGTGGAAAGTTGGAAGTTGTAGAAATAGATAATGAGGTGAACTCAGGTGAGTGAAGTTGTTCAGTGGTGTCTGACTGTTTGCAATCCCACAGACTGTAGCCCGCCAGGCTCCTCTATCCATGGAATTCTCCAGGCAAGAATACTGGAATGGGTTGTGATTCCCTTCTCCAGGGGATCTTCCCGACCTAGGAATCGAACCCAGGTCTCCTGTGTTGCAGGTGGATTCTTTACCTCTGAGCCACCAGGGAAGTAGACAATGTTTTGATACAATTCGCCTAGGGTGGTACTGAAAGGTGGTATTGGCTTTAAAAACTTCCCAAATGATTCTACTATGCCAACAAGGTTGGAAGTACGTTAGCACAGGGTACTGGTTATGGCTACAGGCTCTTAGCTCCAAGGCTTACCAGCAAGCAGGGGACCTTGCACAAATTACTTAATATCTTTAAGCTTTCAGAAGTCTTCTCATCTGTAAAATGGAGATGGTAATAGCTACCTCATTAGCTTAAAATTGAATCAGGTAAGGTATCTAGGAATTTGAGCACTGTTCCTGGCACATAGTAAGCATTCAATACCTAGTCATTATTTTTATATTTCTGTGATTCTTACAATTACAAGAGGATTGAAACTAAATCAAAGGCAGGGAAGATAGCAAGAAGAATACGAATTATAAAGACATTTCAGGGGTGGAAAGATGGGGCTCAATGAGCAGTTAGATGGACGATGGGTGAGGAAAAGAGAGGTGAAGAGAATGCCCTGATTTCAAGCTTGAACAACTCGAGTGGAGCTGATGCTATCACTGAGTCTGGCAATGCAGGAGGAATAGGGTACAAGGCAAGAGAAAAGAGAAGAGAAGTGTTGGGATGGAGGAAACAGTCGGACTAGAGATATTGAGCAGGGTACTTGAGGACCACGCAGTAAAGGCATCTAGCAGGAAGTGGAGTTATGGTCTGGAGTCAAAAGAGAGGTCTAGGCTAGGTTTTTTGGGGAGCCATGAACATATAGGTGGAAAGTTGAAACTAAATAAGTAGATGGATCTCTCGGGGCAAGTATACATAGTGAGAAGTGATGAGAAGCCAAATCTAGAAATTCAAATGCCCACAGGTGAGGGGCAGGGGGTAGGGAGTCTATCCTCCAAGAATGAGGTACGGAGTAGAAAGAATAAAGTAACAGGAATTAACATAAGGAAAACACTCAGAAATAACTGGCTGCAGGGAAAGAAACAAGCCCAAGATGGAAAGCGGTCTGGTTAAGAGTGTTGAGCAAAATAACAGATTTTTTAAATTTGGTCCCTTTGATTCAAGAGTGCTCTTAAAAGATTTTCCAGTTCCCTCATTTTGCCCACTCCTTTCAAAGGGCATCTTTTCCTTCCAAATCTGGATGGCAGACCTGGGGGCAGGAGCCGTGGCACAAAGCCTCAGCCACACCCAGCCCGGCTGCCGTGAATCATGGTACAGGGCATCACTGCGGGCAGCCGTGTATGCGGAGAAACTTGCCTGAAGCTCGCAGGAACCAGCCTGGGGAAGTCCCTGCCGCCCAGCATTCCTCTCCAGCTCTGTGTGATTCACAGAACCTACCTGACCCCTTCCTCCTCATCTCTACCCTCCAGTCAGGCATCCTCGCCTCCCCATTCTCCATCTGGGGGAGTGTTTTCAAAGTAGCTCCTTCCCAGGAAAGATTTAGAGGAACCAGCTCGCTCACTGAGCCCAGAGAGAGACCTCAGAAGTGGGCAGTGTTGGGAACCGGGTCTGTGCAAAGAGCCTGGCTGCTGAGGACTGGTGGAAAACTTTCTGAAGCTCATGTTTGATTGTAGTGGTTCTCAAAGTTTGGACCAGCAGCATCACCTAGGGGCTTGTTAAAACTGCAGATTCTCGAGGCGGGTCCCAGACCTACAGCTTCAGGAGCTCTGGACGTGGAATCCTGCAAGCCCCTCTGGGTGGTTCTGACCCATGTTCAAGTTCCAGAGCTGCTGTCCTGCATCTTTAACAGAACTGGAAACACCAAGGTTGAGAATCTTTTCTGTCTCTCTCACCCTAGTACACAATTCTGCAGACAGAAGAGCATAATAGATGCTAATCAGCAAGTATTTACTGGGGACCTGGTATGTGAAAAATTCTTCACAACACTGAAGTAAACACACACACATTCACACACAGACTTTATCTTTGAGAGCTCACGGCACATGCAAAAATTAGGTTGAAGACTAGGTAACGCAAGGTGTAATTGTTGAAATGAGTGGATTTAGACACTACTACAAGGAAACGTTGGCCAAATCCAGAATGCAGGACACTACAGGACCTTGTTTGATTTATTTACTGAGGTGATGGCATGGGGAGGGGAGGAAAATTGGACTACTCTAGTTTAGTCATATCTGACTCTTGGTGACCCCATGGACTGTGTAGCCCACCAGGCTCCTCTGTCCATGGGATTATCCAGGCAAGAATACTGGAGTGAGTTGCCATGCCCTCCTCCAGGGGATCTTCCCAACCCAGGGATCAAACCCAGGTCTCCTGCATTGCAGGCAGATTCTTTACCATCTGAGCCACCAGGGAAAGATATTCTGCTTTAAAAGGAGTTAAAAGAGATCTCACAGACAAAACCAATTATGATAAATAAGCGTGACATTGTTTGGATCCTGATTAAAAAAAACAGCCAACTCTAAAAATGATTTTTTTAAGAACAACTTTGGAAACTTGAATATAGACTGAATAATAGGTGTTAAGAAGAAATTATGATCAGTTTTATTAGGTGGGATCATGGCTTTGTGGCTATGTATAACAACGTCCTTTGGGGGGACACATGCTGAGGTGTTTGTGTATAAATTTGCACAATGTCTACAATTTGATTTAAAGTGTTCTACCTTCCCCCTAACACACCCCCAAAAAATGTGGAGACAGGATAGATGAAATAAATACGGCAAAATTTGATGGCTGTTAAAGGTGGCTGGTGAGCTCATGAGGGTTTTATATCAGTTTGGAAATCTTCATACTCCAAGTTTTTGCTTGTATGTTGGTAAGTGATGTAGACCTGAATGGTGGAGCAGTTCCGAGCTGGGTGCTAGAGGAAGGACTGGAGCCCTCAGAGAAAGATTTGTGAAGGGGATGTTGCCAAGTACTTTCTTCCTCCTTGCCTGCCTCTCTCCCTCCCTAGGAGTTAGCACCTCCCACATACCAAGTGGGGTACAGTATAGTAAAAGCAGCCCAATGGGAGCAGTGGGTGTCCTCTGCGGAGAGGGGAGGTGGTTGCAGAAGTCAGCTGCCAGACTGCAGAGGAGTGTGGGAAACGCCAGGCTGCCTGTCTGGCTGGACTTTGTGTTGTAGGCAGTGATGAGGCTTCTGTGCAGAAAATGCAGTGATGAGATCTGTGTTCTGAGTGGATTCATTTTGACATACTAGGCAGGATGGAGAGATCTGGAAGGGGGCTGTTACCAAGGTACAGGCTTGAAAACGTGATAAGGGCTTGGGCTTTACAGAGTGGCAGTGACGAAGGGCCAGTCGGGTGACATTTTAAGATGAACCAAGAAGCAGCCAGAGCTGCCGGTGACGATTTAGGAAGGTGGCAGGTGAGAGTCAAAGATTCACTTGAAGGACTGGGTACATGGATGCACTGCTTAATAGAAATGACGAAACTGGGCTGATTTGGGAGATGAGGATGAAGAGTTGATTTCGAAGGTGCAAAATCTAAGGTGAGAATAGAACTGAGCTGAGTTATATCAAACAATGCTTAGTCGCTCAGTCGTGCCCAACTCTTGGACTCCACAGACTGTAGCCCTCCAGGCTCCTCTGTCCACAGGATTTTTCAGGCAAGAATACTGGAGTGGGTTGCATTTCCTTCTTTGGGGTATCTTCCCAATCTAGGGATCGAATCCGCATCTCCTGTGTCTCCTGCGTTGCAGGCAGATTTACCCGCTGAGCCATCGGGGAATAGACTGTTCCAAATAATAGGCTGATTTGAGGGGAAGTGAGGAAACTCAGAGTCAAATAAATCGACTGGTTACATAAATAAAGCCTGATGAAAGTTGGAGACTAGTGTCTGAAAAAGAATATGGAAAAGCGAGTGGCTGAGCAGAGATAAGAAGTGAAACTCTGGGGACAGTGGGGGAGGCAAGTGGGTGTTTCCAAGATGGTGAAGAAACCCTGCTTTTGAAACCCTGCTCTCTTGTGGTGTTTGCTTCCCGTTTGAGATAGGAGAAACTTCCTAAGCTTCCATCCATTGGGCATGGCTTGGTGGCTCAGAGGGTAAAGCGTCTGCCTGCAATGCGGGAGACTTGGGTTCAACCCCTGGGTCAGGAAGATCCCTTGGAGAAGGAAATGGCAACCCACTCCACTATTCTTGCCTGGGGAAGCCCATAGACGGAGGAGCCTGGTAGGCTACAGTCCACGGGGTCGCAAAGAGTCGGACACGACTGAGGGACTTCACTCACTCACTCACTCTAGGGGGCACCAGTCTGCACCACGCTGCATCTCAGTTGGATACTGATAGCTGAAGGACACGCAGCACCAGGCTAGAAGCTCCAGAGGGTGGGGATCACTCATTACTCCAGAATGCAACGTGCTTTCTGGAGATGCCCTGGTAGCTGCTGCTGAGCTCCCAGCTTTGAGCCTCGCAGAACTAGGGGACTAGTTCTTGCCCTGAGAACCCCATGAACTATATGAAAAGGCAGAAAGATAGGACACTGAAAGATGAACTCCCCAGGTTGGTAGGGGCCCAATATGCTACTGGAGATCAGTGGAGAAATAACTCCAGAAAGAATGAAGAGATGGAGCCAAAGCAAAAACAATACCCAGTTGTGGATGTGACTGGTGATGGAAGCTAAGTCCGATGCTGTAAAGAGTGATACTGAATAGGAATCTGGAATGTTAGGTCCATGAATCAAGGCAAATTGGAAGTGGTCAAACAGGAGATGGCAAGAGTGAACGTCGACATTCTAGGAATCAGCAAACTAAAATGGACTGAAACGGGTGAATTTAAGTCAGATGACCATTATATCTACTACTGTGGGCAAGAATCCCTTAGAAGAAATAGAAGAAATGGAGTAGCCATCATAGTCAACAAGAGTCCAAAATGCAGTACTTGGATGCAATCTCAAAAACAACAGAATGATTTCTGTTTGTTTCCAAAGCAAACCATTCAATATCACAGTAATCCAAGTCTATGCCCTGACCAGGAATGCTTAAGAAGGTGAAGCTGAATGGTTCTGTGAAGACCTACAAGACCGTCTAGAACTAACACCCAAAAAAGATGTCTTTTTCATTATAGGGGACTGGAATGCAAACAAGAAATACCTGGAGTAGCAGGCAAATTTGGCCTTGGAGTACAGAGTGAGGCAGGGCAAAAGCTAACAGAGTTTTCCCAAAAGAACACACTGGTCATAGCAAACACCCTCTTCCAACAACACAAGAGAAGACTCTACACATGGACATCACCAGATGGTCAATACCAAAATCAGATTGATTATAATCTTTGCAGAAAAAGATGGATAAGTTCTATACAGTCAGCAAAAACAAGACCAGGAGCTGACTGTGGCTCAGATCATGAACTCCTTACTGCTAAATTCAGACTTAAATTGAAGAAAGAAGGGAAAACTATTAGACCATTCAGGTATGACCTAAATCAAATCCCTTATGATTATACGTGGACTTCCCTGGTGGCTCAGACGGTAAAGCATCTGTCTACAAGGCGGGAGACCTGGGTTCGATCTCTGGGTCAGGAAGATCCCCTGGAGAAGGAAATGGCAATCCACTCCAGTACTATTGCCTAAAAAATCCCATGGACAGAGGAGCCTGGTAGGCTATAGTCCACGGGGTCGCAAAGAGTCGGACATGACTGAACAACTTCACTTTCACTTTATGATTATACAGTGGAAGTGACAAATAGATTCAAGGGATTAGGTCTGATAGACAGAGTGCCTGAAGAACTACGGATGGAGGTTCATGACATTGTACTGGAGGCAGCAAAGACCAAGGAAAAGAAATGCAAAAAGGCAAAATGGTTGTCTGAGGAGGCCATACAAATAGCTGTGAAAAGAAGAGAAGCAAAAGGCACAGGAGAAAAGGAAAGATATACCCATTTGAATGCAGAGTTCCAAAGAATAGCAAGGAGAGTTAAGATAAGAAAGCCTTCCTCCATGATCAATGCAGGGAAATAGAGGAAAACAATAGAATGGGAAAGACTAGAGATCTCTTCAAGAAAATAAGAGATACCAAGGGAACACTTCATGCAAAATGGGCACAATAAAGGACAGATATGGTATGGACTTAACAGAAGCAGAAGATATTAAGAAGTGGCAAAAATACACAGAAGAACGATACAAAAAAGATCTTCACGACCCAGATAATCATGATGGTGTGATCACTCACCTAGAGCCAGACATCCTGGAATTCAAAGTCAAGTGGGCCTTAGGAAGCATCACTACGAACAAAGCTAGTGGAGGTGAGGGAATTCCAGTTGAGCTATTTCAAATCCTGAAAGATGATGCTGTGAAAGTGCTGCACTCAATATGCCAGCAAATTTGGAAA
>NW_011494894.1:674794-675845 GCF_000754665.1 Bison bison bison
AAAGATCAGTTTTCATTCCACTCCCAAAGAAAAGCAATGCCAAAAATGCTCAAACTACCACACAGTTGCACTCATCTCACAAAGTAGCAAAATAATGCTCAAAATTCTCCAAGCCAGGCTTCAACAGTACGTGAACTGTGAACTTCCAGATGTTCAAGCTGGGTTTAGAAAGGCAGAGGAACCAAAGATCAAATTTCCATCATCCGTCGGATCATCGAAAAAGCAAGAGAATTTCAGAAAAACATCTACTTCTGCTTTACTGACTATACCAAAGCCTCTTACTGTGTGGATCACAACAAACTGGAAAATTCTGAACGAGATGGGAATACCAGACCACCTGACCTGCCTCCTGAGAAACCTGTATGCAGGTTAGGAAGCAACAGTTAGAACTGGACATGGATCAACAGACTGGTTCCAAATAAGGAAAGGAGTACATCAAGGCTGTATATTGTCACCCTGCTTATTTAACTTATATGCAGAGTCATGAGAAATGCTGGACTGGATGAAGCACAAGCTGGAATCAAGATTGCTGGGAGAAATATCAATAACCTTAGATATGCAGATGACACCACCCTTATGGCAGAAAGGGAAGAAGAACTAAACAGCCTCTTAATGAAAGTGAAAGAGGAGAGTGGAAAAGTTGGCTTAGACCTCAACATTCAGAAAACTAACATCATGGCATCTGGTCCCATCACGTCATGGCAAATAGATGGGGAAGCAATGGAAACAGTGACAGACTTTATTTTTTTTGGCTCCAAAATCACTGCAGATGGTGACTGCAGCCATGAAATTAAAAGACACTTGCTCCTTGGAAGTAAAGTTATGACCAACCTAGACAGCATATTAAAAAACAGAGACATTACTTTACCAACAAAGGCCCGTCTAGTCAAAGCTATGGTTTTTCCAGTGGTCATGTATGAATGTGAGAGTTGGACTGTGAAGAAAGCTGAGCACCGAAGAATTGATGCTTTTGAACTGTGGTGTTGGAGAAAACTCTTGAGAGTCCCTTGGACTGCAAGGAGATCCAACCAGTCCACCCTAAAGGAAATCA
>NW_011494894.1:675945-696759 GCF_000754665.1 Bison bison bison
AGTCCCTTGGACTGCAAGGAGATCCAACCAGTCCACCCTAAAGGAAATCAGTCCTGAATATTCATTGGAAGGACTGATGCTGAAGCTGAAACTCCAATACTTTGGCCTCCTGATGCGAAGAGCTGACTCACTGGAAAAGACCCTGATGCTGGGAAAGATTGAAGACAGGAGGAGAAGGGGATGACAGAGGATGAGATGGTTGGATGGCATCACCAACTCGATGGACATGAGTTTGAGTAGACTCCGGCAGTTCGGATGGATAGGGAGGCCTGGCGTGCTGCAGTCCATGGGGTTCCAAAGAGTCGGACATGACTGAGCGACTGAACTATGCTGAACTAGGGGACTGTTTGTCAATAATTACTGGGCTAACAAACAAGGGAAAAAAAATGTCACACGGGGCAAGATTTCAAGAGCAGAATTACTTCAGCTGCCTGTGGAAATAACACCAAGTTGTGCAACAAGGCTTTTGGGGTGAAAAGCACACATTCGATCTTGGTCGGACAGTCTGACCATTTGTAAAGCACAGCCCATTTTCCCTTTTTTGGAGCTGCAGACAGGACAGTGGTGAGTTGCCCACCCTCCACAAAATAAAAAAAATTAAAAAAAAAGAGAGAAAGGCCTGATACTTAGTAACACTCTAGAAGCTTTGTGTTGGGTTCTCTGATTCTTTGTTTCCGGAAAAGGACACCAAGAAGCCAATAAGACACAAGATGGGTTATTTTTTTTCTCAACTGCTTTCCTTCCTGTGGAAAACCTCTCTAGCTCTGCCCATCCCCTCTTCTTTACCCCACCCTCACCCCACGGCAAAGCCACTTCCTCCCCAGAGTCTTGCCTCTCCACTGACACCCCATTTCTCCTCTGCTCCACACTCCTCCTTTCACAGCTGCCAGCCCAGTGCTCACACCCAGGCAGCTCGATCCTGGCCGAGATTCCACCCTCACTCAGCAGCCTGGACAGAGCTGGCATGGCCAAGCGGGGTCACCTTGGGAGAAGGCAGGAAGCTGTGACTGGGGTGGTGACTTGAGAGCACAGCCCATCTGGGCCCTGTCTTGCTGGAGTCATTTTAAATATGACTTCCTATTATTACCACTCGTAATATTCTTAATATATGAAGAGAAGCTACCATTGAGTGAGTACCTGATTACATGCCAAGCGCCTTGCAAGACTTCTCATTTAATCTTCCTGGAAACACATAAAGTAGGTGCTGTCACTGTCCCCTTTGTATCCATTCATCCATTGATGGACACTTAGGTCCAGTATTCTTGCCTAGAAAATCCCATGGATGGAGGAGCCTGGTAGGCTACATACAGTCCATGGGGTCACAAAGAGTTGGACACGACTGAATGACTTCACTTTCACTAGGTCTCTTCCAAGTCTTGACTTTGGTAAACAGTGCTGCTGTGAACACAGAGGTGCATGTATTGGTTGACCAAAGAGTTTGTTCCAGTTTTTCCATAACATCTTATGGAAAAACCCAAACAGACATTTTGGCCAACCCAATATCTTTTCAAATGAGAGTTTTTGTCTTTTCTGGATATATGCCCAGAAGTGGGATTACTGGATCATATGCTATCTCTAATACCATCCCCTTCTAAAACATAAGGAGATAAGGGTCAGAGAGGTCAAGCAACCTGCCCAAGAGCAGACAGCAGCCAAGTGGCCATGCTGGGGTACAGACTCAAATATGCCTCATTCCTGATCCCCTGCTCTTAACCCCTGCTCTTAACACTGCTTAAAAGGCATTTAGTTCAACTTATTCCCACCCACTGAAGTAGGGAAGACCATTTCAAACAAGAAGCTCTTTGGAAAATGAAGCTGGTCACCAGACGTCTGGGGTTATACTTAGCCTCAGAATCCACAGGGACCTGTAACTGGTCATCTGCAGGGAACCCTGCTCTTTCTCAAGCTTGCAGTCACCAAGCTCCCGCTTTGCCAAGCCTCTTGGACCACATCCTACTTGGGCAAGTGGTAATAGGGCCAAGGTCACAAATCTGATTCCTTCGTGGTCCTGCTCACATCCATCTAACCTGTGGTCACAGATGGTACTCCTAACTTGGGCCAGCATTTCTCAAGTGTAGACCCCTGGATGGCAATGAAAGTGGCTTAATATGATCCTCTATTTTTAAAAAATAGACAATAAACTATGAAACTAGATCAATTGTCAAAAGTTACAACTTTATATAAAGATAGTTATCTATTTGCAGTAGAGACCTGGCATCTCACTGAATCCTAATCCCTGGGATTAGGAAAGGCCAAGCTCCCAAATTTACTCCTTTTTCCTTAAAAGTATACTGAGAAATTGTAGAGGTGTTCTAACAGAGGCGAGGCATCAAATTTTAATTGTTCTGAGCTTGTTGAGGTCATGACATACCACCTCCTGACATCCCTGAGACAGCAGTGAAGAATCTAGTGTTCAGTAATTGGCACAGATCTGGTCTTGGGCCAGGTGTACGGCAGAAATGAACAGCTCCAGAGAAAACCATACAGGTTGGCCTCTTGCAACCATGGCTGAAGACTGTGGGGATTGCGAATTGTACAAAACAGGCTCAAGGCCAATGAGGGAGGCGAGCTCCTCTGTGTACACAGCACTGCAGAGGGCCTGGTGGAGAGCCAGGGCCATGTGCAGAACTTCGACCTGAGTGGAGGTGGCAGGGAACACACTCATGCAGGTGAAAATAGGCGTGGAGACATGCACCCACAAGGACAGTACACACAGCGATGAGGGGGCAGAGACACGAAGGGAAAAGAACCCCGTGGGTTTAGAAAGGGAATAGATGTCCAAAAGAGGGAGAGCATGGAGCTCAGAGGTGAACAGTTTAAGCCTAGATGGGGAGAATAATGTGTCCCTGTGTGTGGACATGGGGCCCAGGTCAGAGAGGGCTTGTGGAGCTCAAGGCTTATGCCCAGGAGAACACTGGAGATGAAATCAGCTGTTTTCTGTGGCACCATGCCCATGCCAGATGGTTTGGATGGTTTTACCCCCAATCTATAGCCTAACTGATTAATTCATCAACATTTATTGAGCTTCAGTAAAGTGACTAGCATTGCGCAAGACAGCAGAAATATGATTACGGTTAAAAGATGGTCTTACCTTCCAAGAGCTTATGGTCCATAAGTCTAGTTAGGGAAATATTAAAGCAAAAAGATGATCACAGCATATGGTAATAGAGACAATGATAGAGACACGCTATCAGGAGCTCAGAGATAACCTAGGAGGGAGACCAAGCTCCGGCAGGGGGTGTCAGGGATGGTGGCACCCGAGGCATCTTAAAGAACAAATAGAAAATGGAAGTGGTTTAGGTGCGAAAATGCATTCTCAGAGTTCAACATGGGCAATGCTATTGAAAGGAGAGAGCATATGGGGAATTAGAAGTATTTAGGTGTGGCAGGGTGTGTTAAGGAAGAAGAGACAGGCAGGACTAAATGGCAAACCAAGGTTGCAATGGCAAGCATCTTGGGATTAAAGATCTTAAGTGAACGTGAACATGAAGTCGCTCAGTCGTGTCTGACTCTTTGCGACCCCATGGGCAGTAGCCTGCACCAGGCTCCTCCGTCCACGGGATTTTCTAGGCAAGAGTACTGGAGTGGGTTGCCATTTCCTTCTCCAGGGAGTCTTGCCGACCCAGGGATCGAACCCAGGTCTCCCACGTTGTAGACAGACGCTTTACCCTCTGAGCCACCAGGGAAGTCCTAAAGATCTTAAGGAGGGAAATAATGGTGTTAGATTTAATCCTTCAGCGGTTGATAGTCATGGGTCTGGAGTGAGAAGAGAGAATAGTTTTATGGAGAATAACCACAGCGCCTCTCCTGAATGCCCATCATCTCTCCCAGTATCTTTACTCCCCTCCCTTAACACTTCTGTTTTCTTTTTTCGCCCTGTACTATTCAGTGCCCACACCAAGAACGTTGTGAGGATATCTTGATTCTACTCCACTAAAGAACATGAGCAGGCCTGGGGTTAAGTTCAGAGGCCTCCATGTGAATTTCTAGATTTCATTCCAAGGTACCCTTCGAAAGTACCCAGGAGACTGAAAAGTAGTTTGGTAGGAAGATGCCTTGCAAAGTCTAGCAGATATCTCCTACCTCTGCTCCAAAATCCCAGGGTAAAGGCAGGCTCTAGGAGATGTGAACATGAACACATGTTCATGATATTTCTGATGTTAGTTCAGAACAATCTGAGAATAGATAGGGTAGATAGATGAATAGATAGATAGATACACAGATGGGCAAATACTGGTATTGGTATCACAATCATATTCTGCTACTCAAGTTTCTCTTTTCGATAGCTACCTTCTCTATTGTAAGAACTTTAACCTATTTACATATAATTATTTCCCCTCTAAAATGGTTTAAAATGCCCATTTGATTTCTAAGACACAGTGGGTATTGGGGGCACGGACTACCTTTTTAAATGGGCTGGTTTCTTTCAAAACAGGAAGCAGTACCAGCCAAGTTCATTAAAAATCAGCATCAGAGAATACTTACTAAGTACTTAATTATGTAATCAGATTTTGGCTTGGGGGCTGGGTACAAAGTTAGAAAGAAAGAGAAAGAGACTGGTTGTACCTGGCTGGGTGAAAAGAGAGCAAGGGACTGAGCCAACTGGGTCCCTCTCCACGCATGCTGGCCTCTGGTGGCCCACGTCTTTGAGCCTGGGGGCCAAAGCCCCAGACCTGAGATGTCCTACTTCTCCAAGTCCAGTGATTAGGGACCCTTTTCCCTGGGGAGGATCCACCCCCTTCTGGGAATGATTGTCATCCGTGCACGGTGCCTAATGACACAGTCTAACTTTAGAATAGCAGAATGTTTTTAAAGATGTAGATGTACATTTAACTGGGAAGATGTTCCAGGGGTTAAACCCTGCCTTTTCCCTGCCCTTGCTTTGTACTCCTTTGGACCTCCTTTGTAGGTTGATCTACCTCTCTGTCTCAACATAGCAGTCAGCCTTTTAGAAAACATCTTCACTATATTTTTCAGATTTCATAGCATTATATCCTTATACAGAATCATAGAACTTTGAGGAGGGAAGGCACCTCCTCAAACCCACATGAGTCGCTACCCAAACTCACACTGAAACTAGTGATAAAGCCTGAATCCTGTCTCTCTTATCCCTACCATGTTGCCTCCCTTTCTCCTTGCCAATTCACCATCATCTTAAAGCCACAAAAATGCAAAACAAACTTGAACTTTGTGTTGAGACCTAAGCCTATGAGTCATGGTTGAACAACAGCTTCTTTCTCTCCACATTAGCTGTGTTTCCTCCACTGCAGTCCAAACAAGAATCAACCATGCTACCATGAACATCATTAAAACGACGTTGGTTCACTCAGTGGCAACGGAGTGGCAGTCAGGGGCTCCTGTCGTGGAACAGGCACTGTTTGGATCCTGCAGAATCCGGGTGGTAAGTTGTCTTATCCTGATGGAGTGAGCAGGGGGATTTCTGAGTGTAGACAGCACCTGACCTCGTTCACTTTCAGATGGTCAGCAAAGCCTCTGGGGGAGAGGAGGATTTCCAAACATCTGAAATACCTGAGGGCAGGGAAGGCTCCCAGGGCAAGAAGAAGGAATTTTTGGGAATAAGCTGTCTGAAATCAGCAAAAGAACTGATTGGAATGAGACCTTGTGTCACTTTCTAAAATTGGACGTGGCTGAAAATAGCTATTGGAGGGACTTGGGAAAGAAGGAGCTTTGCCTTGAGTTCTAGGAATGTCCCGCAGGGTGGGTGTCCACTTTGCTTCCTGACCTCTGCTCTGTCCTTCGCCACCACCTCTGCCCCTCTCACTTCCCACATCAGCTCTGTTCTGCCTGTTCATGCTTATCTCAAACTTCTGCTAAAAACTTCCTCTTTCCAGTGATGCTCTTTGTTCTTTGTAGAGGATACTTGATTCTCCCGAGTCCAAACTCAAAAAAAGACCTTCCCTCTAATGTTTTCAAATGTTCCCCACTTGTGGACCAAATATTTTTTGAGCAATTATCATGTACTGTTGGAAAATTCACAATTTATAAAACATTCACCCTACATGATTACTTTAAAACAATATGAAGTAATATATGGTTAAATGTCAAGGAAATGGCAACCCATTCCAGTATCCTTGCCTGGAAAATCCCATGAACAGAGGAGCCTGGTGGGCTACAGTCCATGGGGTCACCAAGGAGTTGGACACGACTTAGGGATGACAACAACAACATACGTAATGGGTAGGAGGTGTTTAAGGAATTTAGAAGAGACAGAGAGATCATGTTGGAGCTGGAGTCCATACTGAAGGCTCCACAGAAAAGCAAACCTTCAGACTAGATGGTAAAAAGGTGGAACTGGGGAGATTTGAAATAAAGCCAAGCTTAGCGAACAAATACTTGCAGGAGGAATTTCATGGTAGAGAATAATAAAAATAATGTTTAACAACTAAAGAGGATCTTATGGTTTGCAACTGCTTTCACACATACACACACACTATTTGAGGGGTACCTCACCATGCAGCTTGTGGGATCTCAGTTCCCTGACCGGGGCTCAAACCTGGGCAGTGAAAGAGCTAAGTTCTAACCACTGGACTGTCAGAGAAGTACTTCCCCCACCTCTACTATCCCTACACTATTGAATTTAAGAGCAGTGAGCTGAAACAAAGTCCTGCTGTATAGAGGGGGAACAATATCCAATCTCCTTAGGATAAACCATAATGGAAAGGAATTAAAAAAAAAAAAAAAAGAATATATGCTACTGCTGCTGCTAAGTCGCTTCAGTCGTGTCCGACTCTATGCGACCCCATAGACAGCAGCCCACCAGGCTCCTCTGTCCATGGGATTCTCCAGGCAAGAACACTGGAGTGGGTTGCCATTTCCTCCTCCAATGCATGAAAGTGAAAAGTCAAAGTGAAGTTGCTCAGTCGTGTCCAACTCTTAGCGACCCCATGGACTGCAGCCTACCAGGCTCCTCCGTCCATGGGACTTTCCAGGCAAGAGTACTGGAGTGGGGTGCCATTGCCTTCTCCCATATATGTGTTAAAAAAAGAATCTTAAAGAGTGGATATGTATGTATGTTGTATATGTGTAACCAATTCACTTTGCTGTATACCTGAAACTAATGCAACATTGTAAACCAACTATATTCCCTTAAACAAACAAACAAAACAAAGAGTCATGAGCTGAGCCAGATTACAGACACTTCTGAACACCAGCTAATACATGGAAGATTCAGCAAGTTTGTGGTGGGCACCTACCTCCTATCAAACAATTCTGCATCCCTTAGCTCATTTAATTCAATAACTAAACTTGTGAGAAACATGTTGTTATCGCTATTTTACAAATGAGTAAATTAACGGTTAAGAAATTTCTCAAGGACACCTAGTTAATAATAATAATAAAACAACAGCAATGGCTATTACACATAGTAATTCCAATGTGTTAGATACTATTTAAGAATTCTTATAACAACTCTTACAGTGAGGTAGGAACTATTGTTATTCCCCATGTTTTAGATGGGGAAAACTGAAGCATGGAGATGTTTAGCAACTTGCCCAAGATATACAATTAAGAAGTATCAGAGTCTAGACTTGAATTTACGCTATTTGAAGTCTCTACCCTAGAGTGGCCAATAGAAATACAGTGCAAGATACAGATGTGAGTCACATATGTAAGTTTAAATGTTCTGGTGAAAGTGAAAGTTGCTCAGTTGTGTCCGAGTCTTTGGGACCCCACTGACTATACAGTCCATGGAATTCTCCAGACCAGAATTCTGGAGTGGGTAACCTTTCCCTTCTCCAAGGGATCTTCCCAACCCAGGGATCAAACCCAGGTCTCCCACATTGCGGGGAGATTCTTTACCAGCTGAGCCACAAGGGAAGCCCAAGAATCCTGGAGTGGGTAGCCTATCCTTTCTCCAGTGGATCTTCCCAACCCAGGAATTGAACCAGGGTCTCCTGCATTAAAGATAGATTCTTTACCAACTGAGCTATCAGGGAAAATAAAAAGAGGGGAATTCCCTGGTGGTCCAGTGGTTAAAATTCCATCCTTCCACTGAAGGGGACACAGGCTCAAACCCTGGCCAGGAAACTTCCTGGAACCCATGTGGTACAAGCAAAAACATTTTTTTAATAAATAAAAAGTAAAAAAGGTAAAATTAATTTTAATAACATATTTAATACCAAATATCTTTAAAATGTTATCATTTCAATATGTAATTATTATATTTTATATTATTTATATTTTTGTATATTCAGTTCAGTTCAGTCGCTCAGTTGTGTCCAACTCTTTGTGACCCCATGCACTGCAGCATGCCAGGCTTCCCTGTCCTCCACTGTCTCCCAGAGTTTACTCAAACTCATGTTCTTTGAGTCAGTGATGCCATCCAACAATCTCATCCTCTGTTGTCCCCTTTTCCTGCCTTCAATCTTTCCCAGCATCAGCGTCTTTTCCAGTGAGTCAGTTCTTCACATCAGGTGGCCAAAGTTTTGGATGTCACATTTTTATTCTAAGTCCAATGTGTACTTTTAAACTTAGACCACATTTCAATGCAAATGCTAAAATTTTCATCAGAAATATTTATCTTCTATTTCATACAATTTATAGTTTAAAAGAGTAAAGTTTTTTCAAATTATTTCAAGCATACTGAAAAGTTTTCCAATGACTGAGTTGAGTTCTAAATATCACTCTTTCAATGTGGGCATCTGTATTGTCAAACTTGGTTTTCTTATTTTAGAAGAAGTGACCTGACTTTGAAGCAAATTGAAATCAGTTTCAATTCTATCTAAGTTAAGTAATTCACTAACTTTTCTGTAAACCCAGTATTATTAACGTTCAATTCAAAGAAGTATTGCCCAAATTGAAAAGCAACTATGAATTCATCGATATTCATATTCATATAAAATATTCATATTTTTATTTCAGTTTTTGCAGCTGACTTACATAATGCTCTTGGTTACAATGAAAATCTTCTGTATATTAATTCATGTTTGAAAATATGAAAATAAATTATTGTTAATGTTATTATTGTGAAAAATTTCAATTTCAGTATAAATTCTTATACCTTCTTGATAGTACTGGTGCCTGTTGGGGATCCCTGCTGTAGAGTCTCTTCTAAAAGCCACAGGAGTTCAACAAGGTCTCTCCATTCTGCGTGGTTGGAACTTGAGTGTTTCCCAGCTCTGCTAAGGAGCTCAGTTCACTTTTAGCAATCTGAGTTCTCTTTCCTGAGTCCCATAGAGTTAGTTGTACGTTATGAGTTTAGCATTCAGCTTAAGATTCAGGGGGACTCAGGATTTCTTTCTCCATATACCTCTCTGTTCTCTGCTATTCTGCCTCAAAAAATACAGCTACCTCATCCTGCCCAAACTCTGATCTTTTTGCCCTCGTTTTAGCAAGACTGTTTTGTCTGCTTGGATCCCTCTTCTTGTGACCTGGAAAGTGCCTCCAGGCAGAAAGCTAGGCATATTGTCCAGATACCTACTTCCTTTGTTTCTCTCCTCCCAGGAATCACAGTCCTGCACTGTCTGTTGTACGATGAAAACAGTTATTTCATGCATTTTTGCCCCAATTTCTTGTGTCCTGTGAGAGGGTTAATCCAGTTTCTGTTAATATTCATGTCTGGAAGTGCAAGTTTTTTCATCGTGATTTCTTTTTGCACTACTAAAATAGCTCTTGCTTAAGTCAATAAAAATATTTTTCTGTACACGTCAAACTGTCTTCTAACTTTCCTCCTTGATGTCACTGACAGGCTATTACTTCCTTTCTCCCCAGGAATCTAAATCAATGCATTTCCTTTGTTTTTGTTTTTGCAACCCATCTGTTCTGGCTTTTACTCTGCTGGTGCTACTTCAGTGTCACTTTTCCTGTGGGTGGACATTCTCTGAAGTGGTGCTCAAGCCTCTCTTTCTTCCTTTATCTAGCTCACTTTAGGGAATCCTTACTCTGCTACCTGAAAGTTGGCAGTCTGTCTGCTGGCTGGATCTAACACACATTGCAGAGAATTCTCTCCGTGTCTGGGTTTCCCCTTTCATAAATGCCCAAGTATCAGCAGGAGGAGAAGGGGACGACAGAGGATGGGATGGTTGGATGGCATCGCCGACTCGATGGACATGAGTTTGAGCAAACTCCGGGAGTTGGTGATGGACAGGGAAGCCTGGCGTGCTGCAGTCCATGGGGTTACAGAGTCGGACATGACTGAGCGGCTGGACTAAACTGATCAGCTCAATTTTACCATTTTTAAAATACAGTGACCCCGACCAGGGAGTTAGCTGGTGCCACCCTGCATTGGAAGCGCAGAGTCTTAACCACTGGACCACCTGGAAAGTCCCCGCTGAGCCCTAATTGCGAGAGCAGCGAGGGCCGCTTTGTTCTTCATCCCTCACCCCACAGCGGCTGAGCCCTGCTTCTCCTCCTGCAGCCCTTCTTCACATTTAGCCTTGGAGATCCCCGAGGCACACGGCAGGCTGCACATCTTTTGCCCATTTGTTTCTGTCATTCTTTTTTTTTTTCCTTGAAGAAGAAAGAGAGGTTTGTGTTGTTTGTGTAATTTCCCTCTTTGCTCTGGCCTACTCCAGGCGGCCAGCCCAGTCTAGTCTTCATCTTTCCCTCTGTTAATATCTAGCATGTCATCACCTCTTTTTAAAAATAAAGATCCAGCTCTCCGCCTCAATGACCTTAAGAAACTCTGTTAGCTCGACGTGCCTAGCCTCAGATTCATCTTTGTGTCCCCTTTCCTTCCTTCCTCTGACACTCCTTTCGTTCCCCTGCCACAAGAGAAAACTAAAGGCCTCCAGTTCACATGGCCCACCAATTCAAATTCTTGGCACCATTTGTAATTCTTCCCTTTCAGTTGCCACCCTCACATCCATCCAGTCTCTGGTATTTCCTTGTAATGTCTTTCATACCTGTTCTCAGGGCCATTTTTAGTTAAAGCCTATGGTCATCAAGGAAGGGGGAATGAGGCCAGGCGGGGTGCGGTGAGTCAGGATTGTCATTTGGGAATTTTTTCAAAATACTGTAGAGGCTAAAAAATCTCCACTGGGGGCTGATACACTCTGCTTAGCACCACTCAGTCAAGTCCTTATCCTGGACACCTATCCTCACTTTCACCTAATCTCGTTGGCTTCCACTTTTCCCACCCACTGCTCTTAAAACATCTTCAGTTCAATTCAGTTCAGTTCAGTTGCTCAGTCGTGTCCGACTCTTTGCAACCCCATGAATCTCAGCATGCCAGGCCTCCCTGTCCATCACCAACTCCCGGAGTTTACTCAGACTCACGTCCATCGAGTTGGTGATGCCATCCAGCCATCTCATCCTCTGTCATCCCCTTTTCCTCCTGCCTTCAATCTCTCCCAGCTTCAGGGTCTTTTCCAATGAGTCAGCTCTTCGCATGAGGTGGCCAAAGTATTGGAGTTTCAGCTTTAGCATCAGTCCTTCCAATGAATACCCAGGACTGATCTCCTTTAGAAAGGACTGGTTGGATCTCCTTGCAGTCCAAGGGATTCTCAAGAGTCTTCTCCAACACCACAGTTCAAAAGCATTGGCTCTCATCAAATACTGTCCTGAGAGAGAAGTCATTAATATCTTTTCCTGGGCTTATGCCTCATCTCTTCCGCTCGAGTTGGTGCTCCCTTAGGGTTGGGACCACAATATTTACCCATAGGCTGTGTTCATAACAGGCCTCATAAATCGGTGATGGTGCTTGTGTGGTCCATAGGATGACCAGCCCTCCTGGTTTGCCCATCTGTGTGTGCAATTATACCATATTTCCTTTGCTGCATAATCCCTGCTTTGTTCTCTTAGTTGAATTTTTTTTTAATATTTATTCATTTATTTGGCTGTGCTAAGTCTTAGTTGCAGCATGCAGGACCTTCCATCTTTGTTGGAGCGTGTGGGATCTAGCTCCTTGACCAGAGATCGAACCCCGGCTCCCTGCAATGCGAACTTGGAATCAGCCACTGGACTACCAGGGAAGTCCTCATAATTGATGTGAGCTCTCCCCACTGACGGTGAACTCCATGAAGTCAGTCTTGTGTCACTCATAGCTACCCTCTGAGCACCTGGAATAAACCAGGGACGTTATAGATTAATGGATATTTTTTGACTGAATGAGTAGGAGACATTGGACACCATTATATCTCTTGATAAGCTCATTTTCCCTCTAGGTAACAGTACTTCAGAGCGCCAAATTTACAAATTTTTTACAGTGCTGGGCATCTTATAGCAGTGAGATTTCAATCCAGTCAATTAAATTTCTTTGTGAATGTCTCTATACAGACTGAATAAACAGAACTTGAATTTCCACTGATTTCTTTTTTTTTTTTTAACTTTTGGATGTCACTGTGTACAAGTTTTGAAGCTTGAAATTCTTTAGATCATCTTACAAGCGCAAGTAGGTAAGTGTTAGTCACTCCGTTTTGTCTGACTTTGTGTGACCCCACGGACTGTAGCCTGCCAGGCTCTCTAGACAAGAATACTGGAGTGGGTTTGCCATTCCCTTCTCCAGGCTCCACTGATTTCTACAAGAGAAGAAAAGAGAACCCCAGAGATGCTATATATAAAAAAATTGTTCCTGGACATGACAGAAGTCACTGGAAACAAGGAGAATAGGGGAATCCTAGGACAATAGAGATGAGTATCACACAGATTAGAGAGACCTTAATAATCTTGTTTGATCTCTTTCTGCCAGATTCATTGTATGAATAATGCCTGGTATATGGTAGGTGTTAAATTTATAAAGGTGATTATATATACCTACCCAGAGACACACACAGTTTAAAAAGAAAAAAAACAACTGTGTCCTTTGGCACAGACGTCAAATCTTAGGATCTGGAAACACTGGAGAATTTCCGGTTCAATAATTCCTGAAAATCCTGTAATATTACTAGTACTGCTTCTTCAAAGCATAGACATCACCTGATACTGAGGATATAAGGTTAATTTCTTAGACTTTCAGACTGACTATTTTTTGGAAGTTTGAGCCAAAGTAGCAAGCCAATAGAGAGAACACATTGCCGGCATGCAGCCACTAAGGTATTTTAAGACAGGCACTGCTTCAAAACTTACTCTATGCTTCCTCCAGGCAGATGGAAGAAGACCAGTTACAGGTTTGTATAAAATCCACGTGTAAGTGGAACAGTAAGTAGCATATAGTGTTTGTTTATGGGCTTCCCAGATAGTGCAGTGGTTAAAAAAAAAAAAAAAATCCACCTGCCAACGCAGGAGATGCTGGAGATAGAGACATGAGTTTCATCCCTGGGTCAGGAAGATCCCCTAGAGAAGGAAGTTGCTACCCACTCCAGTATCCTTGCCTGGAAAATTCCATGGACAGAGGAGCCTGGAGGGCTACAGTCCATGGGGTCACAAAGAGTCGGACAGGACTGAGCAAGAATAACAACAGTATTTTTATAATTACTGTGCTGCGAAATACAGCCAGAGAGCAGTCCTGTTTTGAATTTAATCTGCTTTTTTTTTTTTTTTCTTTTTGCCCATTCACCTCCAGGTCAAATTCTGATTCAAGGTGTGGTATAATATATTCTTCTGCTGAAATGGATTTTTTTTTTTTTGGTAACATGTTGTATGAAATAAGTAAATTCATTGACTGAGATATTGAAATCTTTTTTCTCAGTTCCCTCACCAGGAATTGAACCCAGGCCCGTGGCAGTGAAAACCCAGAATCCTAACAACTAAGCCACCAGGGAACTCCCTGGAAATCTTTTTAGTAATGAAGAAAGGTGGGTAAATTAGTTTCTTTAATGGCAAGTATTCTTCTCTGTTGTTTTTGTCCTTATCCACATAAAATTTCTGTTTTGTTTCAAGAATCACTTCAAACATTACTCTTTCTATTACATTTTCTCTGACCCTCTTTGCAAACCAAATTTGCTCTTCTTTCCACTGTGTTTACACAGTGCTGTAAGGAACACTTAAGTTATACTCTTTGATCATTTGTTTGTGCTATCCCTCCTCACTAAATTGAAAGGTCCATGCTTCATTTATCTTTCATTCCTAGCATCTGGCATATTGCCTGCCACATGGATGGCACTTGAAAAATACTTGCAGGGTTGATTTAAAGAGTGGAGAGTTCACCAAAATCAGTCTTTTAAACCCCACTCTGCAAGGACGAAAGGATATGGCATGAGCTGAGTTCCTTCAAACTATTCTAGTTCCTCATCTAGTATACAGGTAAAGCATTGCCCACATCAGGGGTTATCCAATATTTTCGACTCAGCCCATTTAGATGGGGCAAAAGACCTCACAGCTATGGGAAAAGGATTCAGAGATCATCATAAAGTCTAAGTGTACCAGCAAATGTTTTGGGGGAATTAGTAATACTTCTGCTGTACCAACAGTTCACATTCACTCCTTCTGCAAGTCCTATGTAATCCTCCGCTAAGATAAATCTCCAATCTAACCATCTCTACAGCCACTGACCTTGTCTGAGTTCTTGGTTGACCAACACATCAGCCTGTACAATAGCCCACAACAAACTTATTTAATAATGACAAGCTTAACTGAAAGCAATTTATAATTGAAAGCAAAAATGGCATCAACTGAAAACCATGACCACCGATCTTGCCCTGTTGACAAGGGATCCTTCCTGAAAATTGCCGAAATTCCAATTGTCTCAATGTGCACTTGTGTTTGAACAGTGGCCAGAAAGACAACACAAAATCAGAGTTCTTGGAAAAAGCCTAAAAAGTGCTGAATTTAGTTTATGAAAACCAAGTGCCAAAAATCTTTGACCACTTGGAGAGTAAGTTATTAGTCAGAAGATCTCATTGTATACAGAACAAAAGTCTCCTGTAAGTCCTGAAAAAAAAAAAAAAAAAGGACTTTCCAGTTTGGATCAGTTTGAGGTCTGTGAAGAGGACCTTCTTGGTCTACCTGGGGTCAGGTAACAACTTGATTTGATTAGCATCTAAGGGCCCTTCAAATTTCATATTTTATTGATTCATAGCATGCATATATAATATCTGTAACATGAGTGAATTAATAAAATAATGAAAGAATGAATGCATGCTACTGGTACTGCTAAGTCGCTTCAGTCGTGTCCGACTCTGTGCGACCCCATAGACGGCAGCCCACCAGGCTCTGCAGTCCCTGGGACTCTCCAGGCAAGAACACTGGAGTAGGTTGCCATTTCCTTCTTCAATGCATGAAAGGGAAAAGTGAAAGTGAAGTCGCTCAGTCGTGTCTGACTCTTAGCGACCCCATGGACTGCAGCCTACCAGGCTCCTCTGTCCATGGGATTTTCCAGGCAAGAGTACTGGAGTGGGTTGCCATTGCCTTCTCCGAATGAATGCATAGATATGAATAAATCTGTATGAACTTTGGAAGCTTCACTGATGTATAGAGCAGTGGTTTTCAAACTTCTTCAGTGATGTGTGCTCAGTTGCTCAGTTGTGTCCAACTCTGCAATTCCATGAACTGTAGCCCGCCAGGCTCCGCTGTCCATGGAATTTTCCTGGCAAGAATATTGGAGCAGATTGCCATTTCCTACTCCATCTTCAGTGTTGAAATACCTATAACTCATGTAGCTTTTGGTAGAGCCTCTAAAAATGTTAATTTATTAAATCTTAAGAGAGTAAACTGATTCTATCTCTAGAAGCACATAAAAGAATCTGATAGCATTGATCGCCTCCCAGGAAGAGAATTTTACATAATTTAAATGTACTTAAATAAGAAGGAATGGCATATTAAAATTAATGTTTTATGATGCTATCTTGACTTAGATTCAAGTACAGTAGTGCAGTTGTAAGAATCAAAATTCTAAGAAAGATACAAGGGAAAAATCTTAATTTATTTTGTTTCTGTAAATTGGGAAAAGATCACTACTATTTGATTTTCAGATAAAGCATATTTGTTTGGTGTTCTATAGGAGTACCATTTGGGAATCATGGTTCTTAAGGAAAGAGAAATGTTGGCAGCCAAAACTTTGCTTGGACATGCTGTAGAGAATTTCACAGTGATGTGAACATAATACTGTCTCTGATGCACTCTTTAAAAAAATTTCTTCTAGTATTCTTGAAATTTAAAGCATAAATAATATGCTTAGCCATCAGAGTTGCTGGAATGTTTTTTCCTCTGATGCACACCTTAAACCATTAAAAGACCATGATTTTGCTATTGTAGGTATTGTCATCTTACTCAGTTCAGTCGCTCAGTCATGTCCGACTGTTTGCAACCCCATGGACTGCAGCACAGCAAGTTTTCCTGTCCATCACCAACTCCCAGAGCTTGCTCAAACTCATGTCCATCGAGTCGCTGCTGCCATCCAACCATCTCATCCTCTGTCATCCCCTTCTCCTCCTGCCTTCAATCTTCCATCATCAAGGTCTTTTCCAGTGAGTCAGTTCTTTGCATCAGGTAACCAAAGTATTGGAGCTTCAGCTTCAGCCTCAGTCCTTCCAATGAATATTCAGGACTGATTTCCTTTAGGATTGACTGGTTTGATCTCCTTGCTAATTTTCCCCAGCAAGCTAGTCATTGTGAATAAAATAATGAAATCAGTAAAGAAATCAAGTCATGTGAGGATAAAGTAAAGCGAAGAATTTGACAGGGATGAAGTCTTGGCCTCTGACTTTTATATGGGTCTTCACATCTGGGAAAAAACAGGAGTTCTACAGCATGGAATCATCACTGACACTCATCCTTCTCAGGGGTACAAACAGTTCAGCACTGAGATTGTGGTTTTCTGTTAGATGATTCTTAGTGATCAAATCTGTTTATGACTCAGATACCTTATTCACTTAAAACAGTCCATGGAAAAGAAATGATTAATATCATGCACGTGATAATTTTTTGGACATACATATATTCATAAAATTATCAAGTGCATGATATTCACTTTTCCAAGTGTTTGTTTTATGTATCATATTTAAAACTCATGCCAATATTGTAAAGAAGTCTGGTTACTTTTTTTTTTTTTCTGATATACAAATGTGGAAACCAAGCCTCTGAGAGGGTAAGTGACTTGATGGGACCTACTATAATTAATAAAGTCAGGCCTTTTGAGTCTTTGGCTATAGCCCTTTCCATCCCACCCAAAATGTTTGGTAACTTGAATCTAGAATGCCATCTTGCTCTCTTCTTCGATTTTGACTCACACTTTCTTTAAAATATTTCTCAAAATTCTTCTCCAAGAGGCTGTTTCAGAAAACCCAGACAGTTTTGCTGGTTCCAAGCCTCCCGAGAATTTGTTTCCAGTATCTATTTTCTATCTGTTCTATTCAGCCTCTATTTTCCATTATTTATTACGTCATATTCCAGTATGAATTTTACCTTTGTTGGTGTGCTTTCTGCTATTTATTTCCCCTTCTTAGCCTATGCAAATTCTCTTTATTACAAATTCTGGACATTTAAGATCTATTTTAAACAACATCCAGGTGACTGGAGAATAAAGTTTCAAATATTCATGTGCATAAGAATGACCTAGGGAACTTATTAAAAAATATATTTCTCAGGGGACTTCCTTGGCAGTCCAGTAGTTAAGACTCTGTGCTTCCAATGCAGGGCGCGCAGGTTCAATCTCTGCTTGGGGAACTAAGATCCCACATGCTATGCCATGTGGCAAAAAAAGATATTTTAGTGCTTTTGCCATTGGTTCTGATTCTGTGTGTCTGGGAGAATTCTGTGTGTCAGGCCCAGCAATCTGCATTTTACACAAACACCCCAGAGGATTCTTATGCAGGTAATCCAATGACTATACTTTTAGAAACCCTGTTCTTGAGAATTAAAAATTAGATTGGTGCATACTGCATATTTATACTTTGTTCAGTAAGAGATACAAAGGTATAACTGAGTCCTTACTCTTTTTTTATTAATTTCTTTTTGGCTGTGCTGGGTCTTCATTGCTGCACGCAGGCTTCCGCTAGCTACAGAAAGTGGGGCTACTCTCTAGTTGCAGTGCTTGGGCTTCTTACTGAGGTGGCTTCTCTTGTGGCAGAGCACAGGCTCTAGGCTCGTGGGCTCAGTTATAGTGGTATCCAGGCTTAGTTGCTGTAGGATCTTCCTGGACCAGGGGTCGAACCTATGTCCCCTGCACTGGCAGGCAGATTGTTTACCAGTGGACCACCAGCAGGTCCCTTACTCTTTCGATGTTTACAAACAGCCGGAGAAGAAAGAGCATAGCACCTGCAATCTCTGACCTTATATGAGGGCAGACTCTGTGAGTGGTGTAGGTGATAAATGCTCTGTGCTTAGTTGCTCAGTCACGTTCGACTCTTTGCGACCCCATGGACTGTAGCCCACCAGGCTCCTCTGTTCATGGGGATTCTCCAAGCATGACTACTGGAGTGGGTGGCCATGTTCTCCTCCAGGGCATCTTCCTAACCCAGGGATCGAACCCAGGTCCATCGAAGGCTGTTCTTTACCATCTGAGTCACCAGGGAAGCCCCAATAAATGCTTTACGAATTCAAAGAAGAAAGGCATCACTTTGAGCCAGATTATCATGAAAGGCTTCAGGAAAGATAGGGGTTGAGCTGATTTGAAGAAAAGATGGGCCTAAAAAATATGGGAGGTGGGGAGGGGATTATTTCAAGATGTTAGAGCTAGTGATGGTCAAGGAAGCTGCTTCTAGGATATCAGTATGTGGAATGAGGCGTCTAAATTGAAAAAAGAATTTGTGTAGAGACATGGCACAATTTATGCCTGGAAAGACATCCACAAGTTAGAATGAAGAGAACCTAGAATTGGGACTTTATTCCATAGGTACTGAATGGTTCTTCACACATGCCAATAAATTAAATGCAGCATTTAAAAAGACTTATCTGGCAGTGAGTTTGAAAGCCCTGAACTACATTTGGGGATCGGTTAAGCAAATTGTAAGGAAAGCTTGGTTTGAACGTTTGTTAATGTAGATTCAACACAGTCTGGAGATTGATTGGATGAGAAAGAGAAAGATGTCTAAGATACTGCTGAAGTTTGAACCTCCTTGACTAGGACGCTTGTGTACAATTTCACTACTCAGTGAATATAAGGAGGGAAATATTTTAAGGTAGCATTTGATTCTAGATCTAGAATTCAACTTCCTACCACCTTCTTTACCTATGGATCAGGTAATGTTGCTTAAATATATGGCAGCTATTTTTAGCATGTCAAAAAGAAAAGATCTGGGGCTCCTCGAAGAGAAACAGAGATTGGGGTCCACTAAGCCAAAGACGGTTACTCTTTGGAAGAAAAGTTATGACCAACCTAGATAGTATATTGAAAAGCAGAGACATTTCTTTGCCAACAAAGGTCCGCCTAGTCAAGGCTATGGTTTTTCCAGTGGTCATGTATGGATGTGAGAGTTGGACTGTGAAGAAAGCTGAGCGCTGTAGAATTGATGCTTTTGAACTGTGGTGTTGGAGAAGACTCTTGAGAGTCCCTTGGACTGCAAGGAGATCCAACCAGTCCATTCTGAAGGAGATCAGTCCTGGGATTTCTTTGGAAGGAATGATGCTAAAGCTGAAACTCCAGTACTTTGGCCACCTCATGCGAAGAGCTGACTCATTGGAAAAGACTCTGATGCTGGGAGGGATTGGGGGCAGGAAGAGAAGGGGACAACAGAAGATGAGATGGCTGGATGGCATCACTGACTCGATGGGGGTGAGTCTGAGTGAACTCCGGGAGTTGGTGATGGACAGGGAGGCCTGGCGTGCTGCGATTCATGGGGTCGCAAAGAGTCGGACACGACTGAGCGACCGAACTGACTGACTGACTGACTGAAGCCAAAGACAAGACAAGCTGTGCAGTTTACTTATTTTTATTAGGCATCATTATACAGAAAGCACCGGACAAAAAACTAAGATGACCAGCATTTCCGGTCTTTAAGAAGTTTAAAATCTGAATGGAACCTGTAAGAGATCCTAGTAAGAGTAAACGGGCAGTCCTCAAATCTACAAACTTCTGATCAGCGAATTCATACCCGTCCTGTGGAAGCAGTTCAAGGTCTCCAGCTGAAAAAGGGAAAATTAATAGGATGTTAAATTGGGAATGAGAAACCTCTTCTTGGAGGATGTGGATTTGGGAAAGGCTTTCAAGTAGTAGGCACCAGACAGTCCGAACTCGCGGTAAAACAGCTCTCAGGAACGCGTTGCCAGAACCTTCAGAGAACTGTAAATTTATCCGGTAACTTCCAGTTCAGTTCAGTTCAGTCGCTCAGTCGTGTCCAAGTCCTTGCGACCCCATAAATCGCAGCACGCCAGGCCTCCCTGTCCATCACCAACTCCCGGAGTAACTTCCAAGTGCGCGGCTTAGGGCCAGAGAGGCTCCAAAGCCCGCCCAAGAGTCCAGCATCTCGCTCCCATTGGACAAGCTCATTTCCTCGCCTTCCTCCGCGGGGCGACTTCAGCCATCAATCACACGGCTTGTTGCTCCACCCCTTTCCAGTGACGTAACACTTGGCACGCCTTCTCGCTCCAGCCCTCCAGTTGCTGAAGCGACTCCCGACCAGTCGCTTCAGCTCCTTATTGGCTAGCTGAGAGAGGAGGAAAGGGTACGGGTCTTCTCTTTTGCTCTCTAAACTCCCTCGTCTAGTTTCCCGGTCTCCTCATAGGCTGTCCACGAACCCATAGTCTTGAGCTGTCGCGCAGGCGTGCACAAACCCTCACTGCCCCTCAAGCCTTCGAGAGTTACGTGGTTGTGACGTGAGAGGGGCACTCCGTTAAAGACTTACGATTGGCTGTGGCCGAGGTCCGTCACGTAACCACGCCCCCTCCCTCCGCCCAACCTCCCAATTTGATAAGACCTTGCAGGAGGCCACGCCTCAGCCCGTTGGACCGCTTCGCCCTGCGATTGGCTGAGGGAGCTGGCATGCTTTCCCACCCCCCACCCCGCAACTCCTTACCGAGCTTCCGAGAGGCTGGCCGGACCCC
>NW_011494894.1:696859-697258 GCF_000754665.1 Bison bison bison
TCACCGCCCCGGGAGATGAGGGGTCGGCGCTGACAGGGAAGAGCGCCGGCGGTGGAGACAGCGGCTCGGAGGGGCCCAGCGATGGCAGCGCCTCGGGAGGAGGCTCGAGACAGGGCGGGCTGCCCTGGCAGTGGCCACTGAGGTGCTGGCGGGCCGGCCGCCCGGGGACCCGGGCCGTCAGGGACGAGAGGCGCGTTCGACGTCCGCACCATCGCGCCCTCGCCTCAGTTGTCTGAACTTCGGGCTCCTGTCCACCCGCCCTCGGAACTCGGGAGTCAACAACTTCTTCACACACCACCCCCTCTCCGCCCCCGCCAGCCCCGGGGAGCTCGCCGAGCGGCGGGGACCGGAACCTCCGGGCCCTGAGATGTGGCCGTGAGGCGTCGGCGGGCGGCGAGA
>NW_011494894.1:697567-723237 GCF_000754665.1 Bison bison bison
GCGGAGATGTCGTCGTCGTCGCCGCCGCCGCCGCCGGCGGGGGCTGCCAGCGCCGCCATCTCGGCCGCCGAGAAAGTGGACGGCTTCACCCGGAAATCGGTGCGCAAGGCGCAGAGGCAGAAGCGCTCGCAGGGCTCGTCGCAGTTCCGCAGCCAGTGCAGCCAGCCAGAGCTGCACCCCTTGCCCCAACTCAAAGGTAGGTAACCTCCGAGGGCGCAGCCCGGGGAAGAACGCGCGGGTTCTCCTCGGCGTCGCCGGAGCCTTTGCTTTCTCGGGCGCGGGGGTGGGGGGTTCCTTCTGCCCACCTGGGGCTCGCCTTCCCCAACTTTCCTTGGCGTCCTCCCACCGTCTTTATGATTCAGACAGGTTTGATGTTGAAAGAGTCTTGCTTTTTCTCCCCCTTCACTTATCTGGGTTCACTTTAACTCTTCCCTTCTTGGAGGAGGCCAGCACCCCTCCCTCCCCACCTGCGGGCTCGGGTTCCTGCCCTTGGGATTGCAACTCTCCTCCTGAGTCTGGAGGGGTAGACTTTTTCTTATTTCAGTCTTCTTCTTCGAGTCTTGCCCTTCCCCATCTTGTTGTAACAACCTGTCTTACGTTCCGACCTTCACTTTTCTGAGACCTGCCTCCTCTTTTCGGCCTCTCTTAGTTAATCTTTTGCTTTTCCAATTATAAAGCGTCTTTGAGCACATTATAACTTTTACTTCCCTTTGATCTTTCCAAAGAGTCTTAGGACCAGAAATCCTAATGCGTACACCGGTTAAGAGTTACCTGCCTTTACCTGCCTTTAGATTGATTTATAAAGAAAAAGCCTAAAAATCTGACCAGGGTAGTGTCTTACTTACTGGGTCATTAGATTTAAATGTTACTCTTTAGCCCAAAGAATGGAAAGATTTAAAATATTGTCTGAGTATTTGCAATGAAACGGGAACTTAGTTCGCCAAGCAGTGATTCCAGGGACTCTGTAGGTTTGTACAGTAATTCAAATTGGTGTCCGTGCCTAACGCCTTACAAGAGAACTTGGCACTCCTTCTGGCTCACTTACTTTTCCCACTAGGTTTAGAGGATTGAAAAAAAAAAAAAAGAAATTGGTTCCTGACGTTCTAGTTTATTTTTTGTGTGTGGATTACTACCTTTTAATTTTATAATTTTAACGTCTTTGCTTTTTATGAGATAAGCATTGTCATGGAACAAGATGATAATGGTCCTAAACATTTGATTTTTTTTTTTTTTCCTACAAAAGAAACCTGATAGAAATCTAGATCATCTGTTTTGCAAGATCAGGAAATGAAAGTTTCTGTACCGAAATAGATAATGTTCAGGAGGTTTTTCGATCAATTTCAAAGAGCTCCAGCATCCGGTTCAAGGCCAGCCTGGTTCTGATTTGTCTTTAGGCCTAGGAATCCAGTCTTAGTTTGGCCAGGAGTCTAAAGAAAACCCCAGATCAAATCACAGTTGACCTGCAGTAACTTTGGAGCCCCATTCACATCCTACACTACTATCCTGCTTCTTGGGGTTCTTCTAAGCATCCCACCACCAGAATCACACTGGCTTTTGAAAGAAAGTTTTATTTAAGATGAGTAGCCTGTAGTACTGCGTTTTTCATTTGCTCTTTAGTATACAAAAATTGTTCAGACATAGGCATCATAGCCTACAGTAGACCACGAATGGTAGATGTTGCCAAGACTTTAATTCTTGAGTGATGTCATAGCTATAAAACAATATTATCTTACTTGTTAGGACATTGAACTGCTATTCATGAATTTAAAATTTTAAATTTAACTAAAACATTGTAGTTATTTTTACATTATTGGGTTTTTTCCCCATTAAATTGGCAAATTATTTTTGCAGTTTGAAGGTTTGGTGCTAGTGTTAGTGTCTTTCTTTCATATGTCTTTACTTTGCTTTTCAATGAGATATTGTGGTTCTTTATATTGTCTTTTTCATTTTTTATCAATTTTTATTATAGTTGCTTTACAATATTGTGTTAGTTTCTACTGTACAATAAAGTGAATCAATTCTACATATATCGTCTGTTTTTTAGATTTCCTTCCCATTTAGATCACCACAAAGTACTAAGGAGAATTCCCTGTGGGTTCTCATTATCTATTTATTTTATACATAGTAGTGCACATATGTCATTCCCAATCTCCCAGTTCATCCCACCACCCTCTTCCCTGCTTGGTGTCCATACGTTTGTTCTCTACATCTGTATCTCTATTTCTGCTTTGCACATAAGTTTATCTTATATTGTCCTTTTATATATAATATTTATTTATATTTAATAAAAGTAATTGAATATTAAACATACATTGATAGTTACTTCAAGCCAGGAGATGCAACTTTAATATATTTTGCTTTTAAAAGCCTAGCAAAAATATACAGTCAGTAATCATCTAAGTTGTATGGTGCATATAGTTCAACAAGTTGAAGGTGCCATTAAATGTTTTATTTATAATATTTTGCTCACTAGTAGATAAAAAAAATCTAAATTTTAGATTTAATCTATGTTTTTCACATGAAAATATAGTACTCTTTATAAGGAAGTTTATGTATTCAGGATAAATTTATGTAAATTTAATTGAGGAATAAGATTCTTACTTAGATTACCCACTATTAGGAAAAATGACTTTTACTCCCGATGCCAAAATGCTTGAAAAGTGGCTTTTTAAAAATTCAGTTGCTTCACTTAGAACTTTGGCAGTGTCCTTGATACCACATGTTGTGTGCTTTTTCTGTCAGTAGTAGTTTTTTCCATTTGTGGCCTTAACAAAAACCAGTGGAAAGCCCTGTAATATGTGTATGAAAGAGAATTTTTCTTCCTGCTCTGAAATGCCATCTTACAGTGGAGTGATTCAGATATCTGTGGGCATCCAAGATCTTTTCAGTGTTTATACCAACCTGCTTACGTTACACTTTGTCCACATGGATCTGAGCTGGAAAGGTGCCAGCTGTTTTCCTCAAAGCATACTGTGGGTAAAGATTAACAAAATAATCCCACTTTTTCATCTAAAGAAGTTTATTTGTGCAGAATAAGTAAGTGGGTTGCAGAATTTTAATGGTAAAAATGTTCAGAGAAAATAATGTTTTATTGGAGAAAGTATTTTAAAAACAAGCCTTGTTAAAAGGAGTTTTTAAAAATGAGAAACTGTTATATAGGCCCTCAATCTGCCTTGTATAGCTTAAAAACAATTTTTTTCCCAAAACGCTTGAAATTTGTTACGTTAGTTCTGTACGGTCTTCTAAGTATGAGAAAATAAAAGTAGGGACAGTCTATCAATCATTTCTCTGTATTTATATTTACATTAGTATTGTACTTAATTTTTCTACTTTAAACTTTTCTTCTAGTAACCAACAGTTAGGAAACTTATAACTTAAAAAAAAAAATAACCTGTTAATGGGAAGTTTTTCTGTCTGTTTGACCTGTTTTGTGTCTCTGAAAGAATTGGTTTGGTAGAATAATAGATGTTATACAGTTATATAACGGCATTTATAAATTATTTTATACTTTTCTTTACATTTTAAAATTATAAGAACAATATCGATCATAATTGAAATAAGTGAAACAGCCCAGAAAGTTGTGTAATACCTAATCCCGGGTATCTGTTTCTTTTTCGCACCTACTGAGGTAATGTTGTGTGAGAATCCACTACCCTGTATTTTTACAAAAATTGCATATCATTGTGTCATCCCAGCAACTCTGTGCAAGACCAATATTATTCCCAGATGTGACGTTGAGACTTAGAGAGCTTAGTTTCAGGCCTGTGATTATTTCTCTGGGTGGCAGTTGACACTGGTACCCAGGTTAAATGATTAGCGTATATTTGCTGTTAACCTGCTTTATGAACATTTGAGCAGGATGATAATCGAGTTGGGTCATTGGGGTCAGCCCTGGGTCAAAGGTAAAAGTTTAATCTTTCTGAGTTGCTATCCTTATCTGTAAAATGGGGATAAAACCTTCTATCTCCCTAGGATTGTGGGGCTTATGTGAAATAATGTAATTGGTGCCTAAAAATAGACAAAGAATATTAGTTCCCATTCTCTTTGATATTTGAAAATCCAAATTAAAAGTATTTTTTAAATGAAGGGTTCACATAAATAGTAAAACTTTGCTAGTGTAAAGTATAAATTATTTATAATCAGATCTCAGATATGATCTGTGTGCACTGAGGTGAAACATCAGCATAAGTGTGGATATGGAAATAGGGTAGAGTGACTTTTTAAATGTTGAATGCTATAGGTAGAAGTTTTTTTTTATCAAGCAAAGAAATTGAATTAACTAGTAGAATTATATAGGTGTGCGTCTCTCATAGGAGACAGACCGTAAATGGCAAAGAACAGAATGAAACTGGCGTTGAGATTAAAGTCCCCTTCAGATGATGTAAAGAATTTCCCAAATTTCCTCAGTTTCTTGGTTGTTATATTCTTAGAAGTTGGGTCCTCCTGGAGGTATTGAGGCTTGTAATAGTGGTGTTCATTTGAAGTGTTCCCTTGTCTTTAGGGAACACTTTTTTTTTGTTTGTTTTTCGTGATATATGTAGTCACAAAGAGTCGGACATGACTGAGCAACTGAACTGATGTGGTCTTTTGGGTATCTGGTACAAGAATACTGACGTGATTTGAAATTTCCTAACCAGTGACTTTTTTTGTGCTGGTGAGGAACACTACTCACTCAACTTTTAAGGTTTATAGATTTTTTTCCCCAAAGTTAATTTCATTCATCTAAACCCAAAACCCATTTTAGTAATTGGGATAGCATTAAAGGAGAGTTGAAATTCCCCTGAATATGTTAAAAGTGTGTTTACAAAGGAATATATAACGTTTTAGTCATTTTACAGCTATCTTCTGGCAGTATTAATAATACCATATTTCTTCTAGTCAACTTATATTTTAATTTTTAAAAACTTTCAGGATATACCTCTAGAGAAATTAATATAGTGTCATTGTTGGCCTTCACATGAAGGAAAAACTTTTCCATTTAAGTCTTAATTTAACATTTTCAGAATTCCTGTTTAGGGTCAGACTTCTTTTTCCCCCAGTTTTATTACCTCCTCTGATTCTTAATTGAACTTTGGATCCTTTTATGAAGTGCCTGTAAAGTAAGACTCAAGTTAAATGTGTTTCAGTAAAATAGTATGATCACTGGGACAGAGTACTGTCCTGTAAATAGACTGAAATTGTCTTCCTGCATTATTGATGAGTCACAATCACTTTGGGCTAGTTGGTTAACCCTTCTAAACTTCAGTTAATCATTTTTACTTGTAAGAATAGTATTTTCCCTTGATACAGTCTTAAAGATGAATTAGTCTTTAGTGAGTTAAAGACTTTGGATGACAAAGACAGGTTTATCAACAAAAATGATACATTTGGAAAATAATAGATTTTTGAATATTCTTTGAATTTTAACTTTTTAAAAATTGTAAAAAGTCGGGGATGGAGACTAGCTTATTTTTATTTGTATGTGTTTAGCAGGGTTGTCAACCCTGGCTGTGCCCTTAGTTTTAAAAAACATCAGTGCCTGGGTCTTACCCTCAAGTGACTCTAAATAAATTGGTCTAATGTAGGTTGCAGGCATTTGTATTTTTGAAAGCTCCCAGAATGATTCTAATGTGCAGCCAGGGTTGAGAATCACTGGTTTGACATTATCTATTGATTTAATTCATTAATTGAGACTTTGTCCTTTTCTCTAGATTCTCATGGCTCATTACCCAGCCTGTTAACATTTCCTGCCCTTACTTCACCTGCTGCTATTTACTTTTCACTCTTAACTTTGCTGCCCCCTATGGCTAATCAGGTACTTTCCTGAAGAGCGAGAATGCTGTTGGATTCTGGAGTTTTAGGCGTGATCTTTTGTATTTTGTTCTAGTTCGCGTAATTAAAACTCCACTGTTATCCTTTGATACAAGGTGATCCGGTTTGTTTTTTTTCTGTAATTTTTGGAGCTGTGGCTGAGCTGTCAAGCAGAAGTGAGAACATAAGAAAGCAGTTTGCCTAGTTTTAATCCCATTATCCAGGGTAACATAATCCCAACCAATCTGGAATGTAAAACTATTTGCTGTATGTTCACAGCATTGTTCCACCTCTTGAAGATTTAGAACTAATATAACTACTGTATAAATTGACTATTAGGTGTTGAACAAATGAGGTATTGTTGATCATAACTGTGTTTTTGGTAACGCCTTATATTTATTTAGCATCAAGTAATGTTTTTCTTGTGGTTGCCTTGGCAGCACATATACTAAAATTGGAACTATAGAAGATTAGCATGGCTTCTGCACAAGGATGACACATATTTGTGAAGCATTTCAGAATTTTGCAGAATAAACAGCATTTGGGGCTGGGGGAGAGAGAAAGAAATTTTTTCTTCAGAGGGTTTTCACATCTATCCTCTAAATCTTGACCATAGTCTTTAACTGAAGGTAGGGCAGCAATGACCTGGGGCCATTTACATTTTATAACCGTCTCTTGTCGTTGGCCTTTCTGCCAGCCAGTTTGAACAACACCCGTATTTGTTGATTTGTTGTTTTGAGTCAGTTTCAGTCGTTATGTACTCCTCTTTGCAGAATGAGATGGTAAGATTTTTGTGAAAGCAGAAGTCACCTGTGTTTTCATATCCTGTTATAGGACCAAAATACAGTGTTATGTGCATAACAAGTGTGATCATGTAGACAGTCACTGTTTTGATTAAGAAATTACCTGTTAGCCCTCCCTTTACACCTTTATTCAGGGTTTTTTAAAGTAAATTAATTTTGGGTTTTTAATACCATGGTAAATAGGAGATATAGTTTTGAGACAGATGATTGTTTGCTCCTGTATTTGGGGCTTTGCCAGTGACTGGTGTGACATGTAACATTATTGCTAGGGAAGGTATTGTGTAAGATCTGTATGGAAAAGTAATACTGTGTTGACGTCCAGATGTGGACAGCTGTATTTCAGATAAACTGAAATAACTAATTTCCAGTAATTTCTAAATTTAAGGTTCAGTCTTTATTTATAAGGACCTTGAAGGAGATGAAAGGAACAGATTTTAAATATATAATTACTTGTAGTGCATTATTATGTAACAGGTAACCCACGTGATGTACCAAAAGAGTTTTACACGACAGGCTACGTTTACGTGAAATAAGCTGTACTTGTCTGAGCAGGATATTCACTAATAAGCAGTTTCAGACCACTTTTTATGTATATGTTTTTGAACTCTTCCCTGAAGAAATTTATTCATGTGGGTTTTTGTGTGAGTAATCGTGGATTTTAGAAATCCTGCAGTTTTGATCCATATTTCTTAAAGAAACCTATTAGGATTTTCTGGTAGTTTGCTGAGTATCATAGGTTCACATTATAAAATCCAGAGAACCTATTTCTAACTTGGATACTGAAGGCAAGGGATTCCTTGGGAACTCACTCCTCCTACTGGAATGCTGATGCTAATTGCATTTATAGTTCCCTTACTGCGCTGTTGTATCTAGTTGAGCTTTCCAGTGATGAATGGGACCTCAGGAGTCATTCTGGTTTAGCTTTCATTGGGAAAGAGTTTCACTGTTCTTAAAAAAAAAAACAAAAACAAAAACCTATGCAGGAGACCTGGGTTCGATCCCTGGGTTGGGAAGATCTCCTGGAGGAGGGCATGTCAACCCCCTCCAATATTCTTGCCTGGAGAATTCCCCATGGACAGAGGAGCCTGGTGAGCGACAGTGCATGGGGGTCACAAGACTTGGACACGACTGAGTGACTAAAAACACACGCACACACACAAAATAAATATCTTATTTTCTCACCAGAAAAACCTTCTTTAAGGTAGGGAGAAAAAGTATAGGGTTTTTAAGCTCTTAGGTGCTCCCTCAGAATCTGCTTAGTTAGTGAGTAAACTGCATAGACAATAACTAAAAAAATGTTAGCTGTATGAAACCAGAATTTTTTAAAGACTGGACTTAACTTGTAGTAAAGGAGTATAAAATATTAACTCTAGCTTCAGAAATGATACATTTTCTCTGTTTGATTGGTCTTTGCCTTTGATTCACACTCACTGATAAAGGATGTTCTAGAATTATAATTATTATCAGGAGATGATTGTTTGAACTCATGGTTAATCCAGTGCCTTTAAATTTATAAAGTAAAAATGATGAGACAGTTTTTGTCACAAGCTCTGAATTTTGATTTAGCAAAGAGGGGTGTCTTTAAAACAATTTTCCAAACAGACTTTTCTAAAGATAAACATTTGTTGAAGTCATGCTGCTGCTGTTGCTAAATCACTTCAGTCGTGTCCGACTCTGTGTGACCCCATAGACGGCAGCCACCAGGCTACCCCATCCCTAGGATTCTCCAGGCAAAAACACTGGAGTGGGTTGCCATTTCCTTCTCCAATGCATGAAAGTGAAAAGTGAAAGTGAAGTCGCTCAGTCGTGTCCGACTCTTCGTGACCCCATGGACTGCAGCCAACCAGGCCCCTCCATCCATGGGATTTTCCAGGCAAAGTACTGGAGTGGGGTGCCATTGCCTTCTCTGGTTGAAGTCATGAGTAAAATAAAATATAACTTCTATAGGAATATATGCTTTTTTTTTCACTTGTAGTACCATTCTTTTAATTAGCCAGAGGAAAAATATTTTGTTTGCCTGCTATGAAACTGGAAATATGCTTTGCTTTCAAAATCTAGTACAGAAATATTTTTGTCTTTGATGTTCATAGTGCTTAAATTTTAGGTGAACCATTGTAGAGGTTAAAATTTTACTCAGTAAAGGTAATAAAATGATAAATGCTTTTTCTTTTGAAATGTCTTTAGGAGCTTGTGGTCTGGTGGGGTACATCTAGACATGTAAACTGGTGGTTTCAATTAGTGACAAGTGTTGTGATAAGAGTAAGCAGTAAAAGCCTAGGGGAGTGTGTGAGGGACCCAACTCAATTTTGTGTGTGAGGAGAAAGATCAGGGAAATCTCCCTGGAGAAAGTGACAGGTAAGCTGAGACCTGCAAGGCTAGACATGTTAGACCAAGACAGGTGAGTTCTAAGAGGCCTGCCAGGGACAACGTGGCCATCGTTAGGGTAAATAAGTGGCTGTGATTTGCTTCGTCTCTTTGCATGCCCATGGGCTGTAGCCATGGGATTCTCCAGGCAAGAATACTGAAGGGGGTTGCCATGCCCTCCTCCAGGGGATCTTCCCCACCCAGGGATTGAACCCTGGTCTCCTGCATTGCAGGTGGGTTCTTTACCATCTGAGCCACCAGGGAAGCCTGTGACTGTGATAAAGAATATTACAATAGGGAACTGGCTAGAGAAGAGATTGGAGCAACATTTAGGGTCTAGGTAACAGCTTTGACGCTATGTCCTGCAGTTATTCCTGACAGTAGTGTGAAGAATGTTTTGGGAGATGAGAATGAAGAATCCTGGTTAATGCTGGCACAGTAATACAAACAAGAGGTAATGGTCTCCTTGTCTAAGTGGGAGTGAGTTATATCACAGCAGGGACTTGGAAAGAAGGAAAAATCAATGATGATACATTGCTGACTTGGGCAACTAGATGTATGATAGCAGTTTACTGAAAGGGAAAAAGTAGATCAGATGTGGGAGAAGATAGTGGTTCTACACGTGGGATGGGTTGAACTACCTGTGGAAATAGAAGTGAAGAGTCAAGTAGGACATTAGATATTTGGGTCTGGAGCTAAGTAGAAAGAGCTGCGCTAGGAATCAGCATTTAGAAACTTTAAAGATGATTCTTGAAGAGATGCAAATAGAAGCAACTGCCTACTGGAAATGTATAGAACAAGAAAAGGGCAAAGAATATCATCATTTAGATGATGATCAGAGGAAAAGGAGCAACAGCTTGAGTGGAAGATAGAAGAGAGTAGGGACAGGAGAGAGTAGGGACAAGGTGGTCAAAGGAAGAAAATGTGTTTTTAAGTAGGGGTGAGGTGGGGCTAGTAGCAGTCAGAAGAGCTGCTGACAGGTCCAATATTTAAGAACTGAGAAGCTTCAGTTTTGGTAGTCTTCAGGCAACACTGGTGACTTCGAGATGCATTTCAGAGGGTTGATGATCTTGAAACCAGAGTTCTCTAAGGTGGGGAGTGAATGGAAATGGAGAGCCAAGTCAGTAAGTATTGACATCTCTTTCAAGAAGCTTGACAATTAAAAAAAGTATCACTCGAGCTGCTGGGTGGAGAATGGATTGTAGCAGAACTAGATTTTTAGGAGGAGGACCAGTCAAGAGTTTGTTTTAAAAGGCTAGATGGGAAATGATATGGCTAGGTCTGGATGGTAGCAATAAAGATGGAGAAAAAGAGATGTGTTCACAGTACAGCTAAGCTGGGACCTGTTGATGAATTGTATGGAGGAGATGGACAGACAAAGGTGTAGGAGTCAGAGATATTTCCCAGGTGTTTTAGCTTGGACCGCTAGCTGAGTGCATAGGTCTACCACCACTGAGAAGGAATACGTTAGAAAAAGAACCAATAAAGAGGAAAAATTCAGGGTTATAATTTAGACATTCTAAGTTTGAGATGTCTTTCGGAAACCTGGGTATAAATATCAAATAGACTTTTGGATGTGTGAATCACAGAGTGCCCATTGGTAATTTCTGTAACTTCTAAACATGAATTAAAAGATGTTGAGATTGTTTATTAGAAAATGTTGGTAGTTTGAGATGCTGACCACTATATCTTTTGGCCAAAATGGGATTATCTAGCCCCATTGAGTGCAGTGTCTGTATAAGACATCATATAGTGGTAAGATATCCTTGATATATGTGTGAGGTGATCACAAAATATGTTGGGACAGGTGCATGAATAGGGTAAGCCACTTAATTGACTGTTTTCTGCCTTTAGACTAGAAGTTAAATACTTTAGGACTTAAGATCCATAACTTCCTTCCCAGTATTCAGGCATTCAGTGCTTGGTTTTAATATTTATTAAGTAAAATAATGAAGCAAATGCTATTAAATTGATTTAAAGAAAAACACCATTTTGTGCCATGCAATAATTTACAATTTTATAATGATTTATAATTGAGTGATAGTTTACGTACAGCTCCAAATTGAGCATTTTGTTGATGAAGAAACCAAAACATATAGGTTATATTCTTGTGCAAGTCATTTATAACTTCATCTTCTCAGTTAATTCCTCCTCTTTAATATGAAACTGAAGATATGTATTATCTGCAGTAAAGCAAAATTAGCACTTTATTTTTTATTTTTAGCACTTTGTGTTCTAACAGTGCAAAGGAGAAATAGTTGAGAGCCTTACAAGAAAGATACTGATTTGTTATAGGACCTGGGCAGGTAGGCCAGTACTGAACATAGGTTTTTCCAAGACCCTGTAAAGCAAAAGATCTTTACGTCTTAAAACTAATACAATTATGTAAAGTTTAAAAATAAAATAAAATTTAAAAAAAAGAAGAAGAAAAGAAATATTTTAATGACAAAAAAAAAAAAGATCTTTACGTCTTAAATTCTCCTGGTATAAAAATGCTTTGTTGATCTTCTTTGCAGGTCTTCCTTTTGGCACAGTTCTTCCATTTTTTAAGTAACATAAAATTTTCCTGTAGAAGAAATTGAAGAAGAGTATCTGTTTTATGAATGAGTACTGAGAAGCAAGATGCAGTGAACTTTTAAATCAGTTAGCACATTTGTGTCAGCTAGATTTATAATTTGGTATCTCTACTCAGTTAAAAGTTATAATCTGTAATTAGCAGCTTTGAGGAATTATGGAATTGTTATGGGATATCACAAACTGATTAAATTCTGTCCACTTATTTTTTCCTCTCTGTTCCCCGCTTCACGTGCTATGTACAAATAGTTTTTGAAAAAAAAATTTTTAACTGTGACCATGTTACATTGTACTTTCTAATCATTATTTACCAATTCAAGGAAGGAAAATAAATTGGAGCCAGATAACTGAGGCTTAAGTATAGTAAAAGTCAACTGGGCCAATTCATCTTATCACTTGACTGTTATTATTCTCCTGCTAAATTCCCCCCCAAAACTGAAATTAGACAATATGTCATCTCCTTAAGTAGTTATCTACATACATTTGTGCTCCCAGACTAAATTTGAATCAGAAGTGGAAATAAAGTAGCAAATGTAACAATGAAATATTTTTAAGGTGCATTTAATTTTCACAGTTGTATTTTCTTCATAGGAAATTTCTATGATTCATGTAAGAGAGGTTAAAAAAATAACCCAGCTTTTACATACCTACCAGATACCTAGGCACTGATTTTGGTACTTCATATAGTTTGATAATTCTGTTTTTAATTTGTACCACCTGGGTAAGCTTACACATGACGTATTTTAATATTTTGAGAACTGCTTTTAAAAAAACATCTAGAAAAGTAGTTTCTTCTGTGGAATAAGAATGACTATTTTAGGATACAATACTTGCAATGAGTCATGAGTAATCTCAGTTTTCATGGTTTTCTAAAATAAACTCATTTAAAGACTATGCAGTAAGAAATGTCATATTCTTAACTTCCCTATTTCTTGTATAATGGCTTTATTATTTTTGTATAAACTTACAGACTCACTCTTAAAAAACAAGCCAAAAGAGAATCTTAAAAGATAGAAAGTAAAAATCCCCAGCCAGAAGAAACTTCTAAAATTTTGAGCATCTTCTTAGATTTTCCCATTAGTGAGATCATATAATAATGTATGCTGTTCTATAATTCATTACTTTGACTTTAATAAAATATTATAAATAGCACATTTCTTAAACAAAAAATGAAATCTATTTAGAATTGTTTCTGACTATATTATTTTTGGAAATGCTGAGTCAAATAATTTTAAACCTTGATTATGAAAGTTCATTATGTTATCCATAAAAGGAGAGAAAATAATTTCTAAGAGTAGTGGTACTTTATTTTAGGGAGATTATACATGGATCTCTTAGAAAATCTAAAGGAATCCATCATCATCTCAGAAAATACATACAGTATTTTATATATAATTTCAAGGTCCTTGAATTGCACCACCACCACCCTGAAGCCCATCTCTGGTCAGGTAGAGGAGGGGAGTGGGTAGGGTATTTTGTGGACTATCATAGGCCTTGCTCTAGAAACTTCAACAACCTTGTTAAAGTAGGTAATCCTTTTTCTTAACACAATAGCAGGTGTTTCTTAGGGGGTGCAGGTAGGGTTAGCTAAAAGACAAAACTCATCACAGCTATCAGAACCATCTATAAAAATGCTTAATACTTCTTGTTCCCCAAAGGCCCCAAATGAAACAGTTCAGTTCAGTCACTCAGTCGTGTCCGACTCTTTGCCACCCCATGAACCACAGCACGCCAGGCCTCCCGGTCCATCACCAACTCCTGGAGTCCACCCAAACCCATGCCAATTGAGTTGGTGATGCCATCTAACCATCTCATCCTCTGTCGTCCCCTTCTCCTCCTGCCCTCAATCTTTCCCAGCATCAGGGTCTTTTCCAATGAGTCAGCTCTTTGCATCAGGTGGCCAAAGTATTGGAGTTTCAGCTTCAATATCAGTCCTTCCAATGAACATCCAGGACTGATCTCCTTTAGGATGGACTGGTTGAATCTCCTTGCAGTCCAAGGGACTCTTCAACTTCAATTCTTCGGTGCTCAGCTTTCTTTATTTCTTTATAGTCCAACTCTCACATCCATACATGACCACTGGAAAAACCATAGCCTTGACCAGATGGACCTTTGTTGACAAAGTAATGTCTCTGCTTTTTAATACGCTGTCTAGGTTGGTCATAACTTTCCTTCCAAGGAGTAAGCGTCTTTTAATTTCACAGCTGCAGTCACCATCTGCAGTGATTTTGGAGCCCCCAAAAATAAAGTCAGCCACTGTTGCCACTGTTTCCCCATCTATTTGCCATGAAGTGATGGGACTGGATACCATAATCTTAGTTTTCTGAATGTTGAGCTTTAAGCCAACTTTTTCACTCTCCTCTTTCACTTTCATCAACAAGAGTGCTTCTAAAAACCTTTACTGTATTTAATGAACAGTAGGCTTTATAATCAAATTAAGCAGATTGATAGAGAGATTCCATTTATTCTCCTGGGAGCCTGTTTTTCAGTATTATGCTTCTCAAGGTTCTACATTCCAAGAAATCCACGTAACATGCCCCACTAGCTTATCTTCATTTCTTGTTCTTACCTACTTTAAAGTGGTTTTTTAATTAAAAAAAAAACAAAACATAGTGAATTTTTTGAGATAAAGATTGAGCAGTTACTTTAACCCTTCTTTAGTGTAGTAGTTCTGGACATACTCATATTTGAACGGTAGTTGAGTAAGACATGTTAGTATTTATGTTCTTTAAAGTTTTAGATAGTGTTCTAGGGGTTTTCTTAAAATGGTATATACAGTTGTATATTAGAATGCTTTATCAGACTGGTAGGGTGCATATATTCAGATTCCTAAAATGTGGTATCTACAATTTTCCCAGCATTTTCAATTTTAAGGAAATCATAGATCCTTAACTAAGTCATATTTAGTTACAATGCTATGAATCATTTGTTAATAAACATTTCCGTTGTTACTTTGTAATAGCTTGATCCTCTAAAGTTTAAAATAAAAGCTGATTTTAGACTCCTAGTTATTAATGTTCTAGGGGTATTGCCAAAAAAAGCTACATGTCCTATATTCTGTGCCAGTTTCTTAAATTAGAATCTTGGATTGCATCCTCAGCGTGTCACTGTAGTGGTATTGCTGGGTTGCTATGATACGGTGCTTGTTCTATAATTTGTAGCATGAAGCTTATATGAGCGCCTACTTTAGATTTCAAATATGTGAGCAGCAGTAATTGGGAATATGTTACCTTTTTTCTTTTAAGAAAAATTATACCTATAAAACTGTTACTTCTGTTATGACTTCTGATACCTAGACCTTCAAACTGTTCTTAGATGTAAAATAATGAACAACTTGAAATAATTTAGTTATCGCTATGAAGTTTATCACATTAACTTTTATGAAAATGAACAAGAAGAGGAAGATTTTATGATAATGAATATTTTAAGATTTCAATGTTCTCAGTATTTGAGGTCTTGAAAGAAATGAATGTAGACTAGATTTTCTGATAATATTCATTTAAGACAGTACCAATAAAACCATATGACAAGGGAAAACTCCAAGTTATATTACTGTTCTGAATGTAATTATTTTATTCAGTGTACTGTTCTTAAAACCAGCCTTATTAAAACATGGCCATATTAATAAACTATTATTATCATTTCTTTTTAAAAAAATGTTATTGAAGTATAGTTTATTTGTAATGTGTTAATTTCTGCTGCGTGGCAAAGTGATTTAGTTATGTATATGTATATATTAACTTTAATATTATGGTTTAATATTATGGATAATATTATATATTATCATTAATATTATGGGCTGTGGTCAACCTAGACAGCATATTAAAAAGCAGAGATATTGCTTTGCCAAAAGAGGTCCGTCTAGTCAAGGCTATGGTTTTTCCAGTAGTCATGTATAGATGTGAGAGTTGGACTATAAAGATAGCTGAGCGTTGAAGAATTGATGCTTTTGAACTGTGGTGTTGGAGAAGACTCTTGAGAATCCCTTGGACTGCAAGGAGATCCAACCAGTCTATCCTAAAGGAAATCAGTCCTGAATATTCATTGGAAGGACTGATGCTGAAGCTGAAACTGCAATACTTTGGCCACCTGATGCAAAGAACTGACTCACTAGGAAAGACCCTGATGCTGGGAAAGATTGAAGACGGGAGAAGAAGGGAATGACTGAGGATGAGATGGTTGGATGGCATCACTGACTCGATGGACATGAGTTTGAGTAAACTCCGGGAGTTGGTGAAGGACAGGGAAGCCTGGCGTGCTGCATTCCATGGAGTCGCAAAGAGTCAGACTCAGCTGAGCGGCTGAACTGAAACTGATTATGGTTTATCAGAATATTGATTATAGTTCTCTGTGCTATAAAATATGACCTTGTAGTTTATCCATCCTATATATAATAGTTTGCATCTGCTAATCTCAAACTCCCAATCCTTCCCCTCCGCACTCTCCTCTTCCCCTTGGCAACTACAAGTCTGTTCTCTATATCTGTAGCCTGTTGCATTTAATATGTCATTTGTGTCATATTCTAGATTCCACATGTGAGTGGTATCATATGATACTTGTCTTTCTCTTTCTAATGTACTTCATTTATTATAATAATCTCTAGGTACATGTTGCTTCAAATGACATTATTTCATTCTTTTTTATGGCTGAATAATAGTCCATTGTTTGTGTGTTGGTGTGTGCATGCATGTGTGTGTATATATAAAATACTACAGTTTCTTTACCCATTCATCTGTTGATGGGCATTTTGATTGTTTCTATGTCTTGGCTATTGTAAATAATGCTGCTATGAACATAGGTGTGCACGTATCTTTTCAAATTATAGTTTTGTCTGGGTATGTACCCAACAGGGAGATTGCTGGATCATATGGCAGTTCTAGTTTTTTGAGGAAACTCCATACTGTTTTCCATAGCAGCTGCACAACTTACATTCCCATCAACAATGTAAAAGTGGAAAGTGAAGTCGCTTAGTCGTGTCCGACTCTTTGCGACCCCATAGACTGTAGCCTACCAGGCTCCTCTGTCCATGGGATTTTCCAGGCACTAGTAGTGGAGTGTATTACCATTTCCTTCTCCAGGGGATCGTCCCAACCCAGGGCTCGAACCCGGGTCTCCCGTATTGTAGACAGATGCTTTACCATCTGAGCCACCAGGGAAGTACTTGTAGACTTTTTGATAATGGCCATTCTGGCCTGTGTGAGGTGGTACCTCATTGTAGTTTTGATTTGCATTTCTCTAATAACTAGTGATGAGGAGCTTCTTTTCATGCGCCTTTAGGCCATCCGTATGTCTTTGGGGAAAAGTCTGTTTAGGTCTTCTGCCCATTTTCCAATTGGGTTGTTTGTTTGTTACTGAATTGTAGAAGCTGTTGGTTTAATATTTGTTTATTTTGGAAATTAAGCCTTTGTTGGTTGCATCATTTGCAAATATTTTCTCCTACTCCATGGGCAGTCTTTTCATTTTGTTTATGGTTTCCTTTGCTGTGCAAAAGCTTATAAGCTTGATTAGGTCCTGTTTGTTTTTGCTTTTATTTCGGTTGCTTTGGGAGACTGACCAATCGCTGATATTTTTTCTGTCAGAAAAGAAAAGAAAATTAGTCGCTCAGTTGTGTCTGACTCTTTGCGATCCTGTAGACTGTAGCCTGCTAGGCTCCTTTGTCCATGGAATTCTCCAGGCAAGAATACTGGAGTGGATTGCCATTTCTTTCTCCAGGGGATCTTCCCAACCCAGGGATCAAACCCCAGTCTCCTGCATTACAGGTAGATTCTTTACAGTTTGAGCCACCAGGGAAGCCCCAGTAAAATTTCTGTCAGAGAATTTTTTTAAAACTTTTTATTTTGTATTGTGGTATGTAGCTGGTTAACAAAGAGTGCTGTGATAGTTGCAAGTGAACAAGGAAGGAACTCAGCCATGCTTAGTATGTATCCATTTTCCCCCAAACTCCCCTCCCATCCAGGCTGCCGCATAATGTTGAGCAGAGTTCCATGTACTATACATAATGTAGGTCTTTGCTGATTATACATTTTAAATGTAGCAGTGTGTACTTGTCCTTCCCAAACTCCCTTACTATCCCATCCCTCCAGCAACCATAAGTTCATTCTCCAAGTCTATAGTCTCTCTCTGTTGTATAAGTTCAACTGTATCATTTCTTTTTAGATTCTACGTATAAGGAATGTCATACAGTATTTCTCTTTATCTATGTCAGAGAATGTTTTGCCTGTGTTCTTATTATTAACTCTTACATGATGGTTTTTAATTTTCATTTACATGTTCCATGAAAATTTCTAATTTAGTATGCTAGATTAGTATAGGCAACATAAAGACAAAACAGGAATATTCTAAGCATCTGTTGTAAACATATACATCTATGGTGGAATGAAGTTTATGTGATTATTATGTGTATATGATCTTTAAACTGTAATTTATCTTTAAACTTTTACTATCTTTGAATAATATCTTAGGTATTTGACATAAAAGTATTTTAGAGATCAGGACTGGATTAAATTTTTTAAACATCTTTATTTAGATATGATTTATGTACCATAAAGTTAATCTTTTAAAGTATATAATTCAGCAGCTTTTGGTATATTCACAGATAAGTGCTACTATCACTATAGTCAATTTAGAACGTTTTCATTATCTCAAGAAGAAATGTTATACTCTTTATTACCTCCATTATCCCTTCATCCCTGCCATCCCTACACTAAGTAATCACTTATCTATGTTCTGTTTCTACAGATTTCCCTATTCTAAACATTTTGCATGAATGGAAGCATACAATTATGGCCCCCCCTTTTTTTTGGCATGCTCAGTCGTGTCCGACTCTTTGTGACCCCATGGACCGTAGTCTGCCAGGCTCCTCTGTTCATGAAATTTCCCAAGCAAGAATACTGGAGTGGGTTGCCATTTCCTTCTCCAGGGAAATGGCAGTAGTTGTGACAGGAAAAGAAAGTGAAAGTGAAAGTTGCTCAGTCTGTTGGACTGTTTGCAACTCCGGACTATACACGAATTCTCCAGGCCAGAATACTGGAGTAGGGAACCTTTCCTTTCTCCAGGTGATCTTCCCAACCCAGGGATCCAACCCAGGTCTCCCACATTGCAGGCAGATTCTTTGCCAGCTGAGCCACAAGGGAAGCCCAATAATACTGGAGTAGGTAGTCTATCCCCCAGCAGATCTTCCTGCATTGCAGGTGGATTCTTGACCAACTGAGCGAGGACTTTTTGTCTTTTCCTGACCACAGCCTAACTTTAAATTCCAGTGACTTTCAGCTAACTGCTGTCTTGTTTTCAACAATGCAGTGGAGCATCATTGTTCAGCAATCCAATCAAATTCAGGCTCCTTTGAAGGAATAGTCCTTGATGTTAATGTTCGGTATTTGTTCTGACACCAGGAGGGCTCCTCTAAGCTGCTCCTTTATCTGGTATTGTCTTGGAAACTCTCCAGCATGGAGTTTAGCCTTATATCCTCATTGAATCTACAGATCTCTCTATTACCTTTTACCACAACTGCCACTGTCTTGAGAGATTCAGCTTAAATTTTAGCTTGAACTTTTCATGCTCTGTTGAAAATGAAGCCAGTTCCTTTGGGAAGAGACAAAACAGCCGATTTATGGCTTGTTTCTCCCCCTTCCCCAGGCAAAATCTTGTGAGCCAGAGCTCTGGAGCTGGGAGTGGGGAAAATGGCATGCTTCTCTCTGAGGAACAACCCATTTTAGGAGCTGAATATGAGGTGGAGAGGGGGCAGGCGTCTGAGATTTTCTTGGCTTTCATCTTCCAGTATGGAACCACAACCTTACAGTCCAGGACTAAGGTAATTGGAGCCCCAGTGTTCTCAGTGGTTCTGCACCAAGAGTAGAGTCTTTGTCCCATGGATCGAGGTTGGGTAGAAGATCGGACTTCTACTCAGGTAGGAGAAGGACTTCTACCCTTCTTGACAACACTGGCCTGGGAGTTGACCTCAGCAACAGGTAGCTGTGGGCAGAATGAGAACTGCCAGCATTCTGCTCCACACCTGAAGAAAACTGTCTGACTGGGAGCTGGAGGTAGAGGGATCCTTGGGTGTACCTCCCTGGAGTGGAATTTCTGCCTAGCTGAGCTGATAGGAGAAAGGGAGAAAGCTGTCTTGGTTCAGATACTAAGACTGGCTTTTCGCTTCAGATATTCATAGATGCTCTTGGATAGATGATTCCTTATTTACTTTTCGCCTTAGGATCATTTCCAGAGGCTTTAAAAAGTTATTTTTAAAATGATTTTCATCAGTTTCACTGGAGAGCAGGTCTGTGGAGCTTTTAAGCTTGTCTTGCTAAAAGTTGATCTCCCTGTGGACTAAAAGATTTAGCTTCTTTTATAGTAATAATTTGTACCTTACAATTATCTAGAAATTCATAGCTTGCAGGTATATAATAATGCCAATAAATTTGAAAACTTAGAGGAGAGGAGTTGGGAAAACCCCTTGAAATAAACAAACAGCTTTCTCAAACTGACACAAGAAGAAACAAAAGTCTGAGTAAGTCTTACATATGTTTAACTGAGTTCTAATTAAAAACCCTGGCAAGGACAGTTCAAGAAAAGGTGATTACAGACCAATATCCCTTATGAACATAGATGGAAAAATCTTATACAGAAGATTAGTAAATTGAATTTAGCAGCATATAGATAATACATCATGATTATGTGGGATTTATGCCAGGAAGCTAAGGTTGGTTTACATTCAAAATGATTTGCTGAATAAATATTGATAGAATAAAAATGTCCTATTATTACTTCAGTACAAACAGAAAAGTAGAAAATTCCTTTTCTGTATAGTTAGCTTCTCTCTAGTACTTTTCCATGCAAATTCCAGCCATTCAAGAGGCTTGATCTGCAGTGTCTATTTAGCTCAGTCTATTTGGCTTTTGCTCTTTTGAACCTGTATTGTTTCTTCCTATACTGCAGTTACAGATAGAGCTGTTACAGTTGTGGAACTCACTCTCTTTTCCTTCTCTCAGGAATAGCAGTCCTGTACTACCTGTTTTCCAGCATCTGAAGACAGTTACCTCATGTATTTTGTCCAGTTTTTAGTAGTTTACTATAGGAAGATTGGTCTGCCAGAAACACAAGTCTTGCCCACACTTTTTGTCAACCTTATGCAATAAGTATGAAATGATATATGGCATTTCATACATAAACTCATATATATAGTTTATATATATTTACATTTTTCTCCTTAACTAGTGTGGTTAAAAATCTTTTCTTCTTTATTGGTGCTTTGTGTTTCACATGCCTTTCTATAGGTTTATTTTCTTTATCTTACTGATTTATAGATTTTTTGTGTTTGTGCGTGCTGGATGCCATTCAGAGTTGGTTAGAAAACTCTAAATACTTTATAATTTTCCTATTCACATTTAGTTTTTTAGTTCTCTTGGAATTAAATGTATAAATAAGTGAGGGAATCTAACTTTTTAATATGAATAGCAAGTTGTCCTTGCATAATTTTGAAATTCCCCACTGACTTTTTAAAAAAAAAAAACAACACCAATTTTATTGTAGATTAATCTTCTTTGTATGTGCACATGTTTGTAGGTGCCTTATTTCCCTGGCCAGTGGTCTTTTTGTCTATTCCTGCACAGTACCATTTAGTTTTAATTACCTTGTGTGATAAGATCACTGTTCCTTTCTTTGTCTTGAAAATCATCTTGGCTATTCTTGGTTGTTTATTTTTCCAGATGAATTGTGAGAGCAACTCTTCAAGTTCTAGCAAAACACCCTGTTGTAATCCAAAATGTATCTCTGTTATTTATGTCTTTGATATATTTCTTCAGAGTTTTATAATTTTTCTCATAAAAGTCATGTTTTGTTCTTTGTTAGATCTATCAAATCACTTGCCCCTGGAACCAAGTCACCATATGATGAGGAAGTTTAAGCCATATGGAGAGGTCACGTATGGGAGTTCTGGCACTAGCCCTAACTAGTCGTTCAGCCAGAGGCCAGAATCAACTATAAGACATATGAGTGATTGAGCCTTCATATGATTGCAGTCCCTAGTTTTCTAGTTTTTTTAGCTTGAGGTCTTAGATATCATAACCAAAGATAAGTTGTCTGAATCTCTGACCCAGTGAAATTGTGAGAGATAATAATTATTATTGTTTTAAGCCTCTAAAGTTTGGGATAATTTGTTTATTAAGCAGTAGAAAATTGGGCTTCCCTGGTGGCTTAGAGGTAAAACGTCTGCCTGCAATGCAGGAGACCTGGGTTCAATCCCTGGTCGGGAAGATCCCCTGAAGAAGGAAATGACAGTCCACTCCAGTATTCTTGCCTGGAGAATCCCATGGATGGAGGAGCCTGGTGGGCTACAGTCCCTGGGGTTGCAAAGAGTCAGACACGACTAAGCGACTTCACTTCTTTCACTTTCAGTAGAAAATTAATACACTGGATACCATTCTGGTTATGATTTGGCTTCTCCTATAAGCAAGAGAGTTCCAGAAAAACATCTACTTCTGCTTTGTTGACTATGCCAAAGCCTTTGACTGTGTGGCTCACAACACTGGAAAATTCTTCAAGAGATGGGAATACCAGACCACCTGACCCACCTCCTGAGAAATCTATGTGCAGGTCAAGAAGCAACAGTTAGAACTGGACATAGAACAACAGACGGGTTCAAAATTGGGAAAGGAGTCCGTCAAAGCTGTATATTGTCACCCTGCTTATTTAACTTACATCAGAGTACATCATGTGAAATGCTGGGCTGGATGAAGCACAGGCTGGAATCAAGATTGCCAGGAGAAATATCAATAACCTCAGATATGCAGATGACACCACCCTTATGGCAGAAAGCGAAGAGGAACTAAAGAGCCTCTTGATGAAAGTGAAAGAGGAAAGTGAAAAAGCTGGCTTAAAACTCATTCAAAAAACTAAGATTATGGCATCCAGTCCCATCACTTCATGGCAAATAGATGGGGAAACAATGGAAACAGTGACAGACTTTATTTTTTGGGGCTCCAAAATCACTGCAGACGATGACTGCAGCCATGAAATTAAAAGATGCTTGCTTCTCAGAAGAAAAGTTATGACTAACCTAGACAGCATATTCAAAAGAAGAGACATTACTTTGTCAACAAAGGTCTGCATAGTCAAAGCTATTGTTTTTCCAGTAGTCATGTATGGATGTGAGAGTTGGACCGTAAAGAAAGCTGAGCACTGAAGAATTGATGCTTTTGAAGTGTGGTCTTGAAGAAGACTCTTGAGAGTCCCTTGGACTGCAAGGAGATCCAACCAGTCAATTCTAAAGGAAATCAGTCCTGAATATTCGTTGGAAGAACTGATGCTGAAGCTGAAACTGCAATACTTTAGCCACTTGATGTGAAGAACTGACTCATTAGGAAAAACCCTGATGCTGGGAAAGATTGAAGGCAGGAAGAGAAGGGGGTGACAGAGGATGAGATGGTTGTATGGCATCCCCGACTCTATGGACATGAGTTTGAGCAAGCTCCAGGAGTTGGTGATAGACAGGGAAGCCTGGCGTGCTGCAGACCATGGGTTCGCAAAGAGTCAGACATGACTGAATAACTGAACTGAACTGAACCTGATAGGTCTGCTTAAGGTTTAACTGGGCTTCCCTGGTGCCTCAGTGGTAAAGAATCTGCCTGCCAATGCAGGAGACGTGAGTTCAATCCCTGAATTGGGAAGATCCCCTGGAGGAAGAAACTGCCACCCACTCCAGTATTCTTGGCTGGGAAATCCCATGGACAGATACAGTACTTGGAATAATTTCTCATCCTAAGTTAATAAATTAGCATTTGTTACTATGTCATGAGCTTGGCTCATTTGTATTTTATGTGATAAGAAACCATGTATCTGCATGTATAAGGCCGAGGAATAAACTCATTGAAAATTCATCATGAACACCATGTTTCTTGAGAAACTGACCTTCTTCTCTTGAGAATGAATTAACATACCAATGTGGTTGAGATTGGAAGTTTTCATGTATTCCATGATACTTATATAGTCAGATACAACTTGTACTATGTTAAAAAACCTGAACTTGTCTTAAATACCTGTTAATTTGGTGGTACGGTCTTTATAGGTTTCATAAACTGACACCAAAGAATACAGTGTAAAACTTCCTTACATTTTTCTAAAGACTGTAATTTACTTCAAAAACTCCTTAAAAGTTCACTAATATCAAATGAGTCAGGTGATCAGCTAGGTTCTGTACTTAACTACATAGGTGTTACTTTTTTCTCAAATAGTTTATTCTGTGAACCTTGAGATATCTTGTGACTCCAGCAAGAATCCACCTTGGAAGTCATGTTGCATCACTTCCGCAGTATTCACTCTGTTCCCTGGAAGCAAGTCTCTTTAGTCCAGCCCACATTGATGGCAGGAGAAGTAGACTCCACCTTCTGAAGAAAGGAGTATCAAATAATTTGTGGACAAATTTTAGAACTACTGCGCTTGATAGTTTGCAGTAGTTCTAGGCTTCCCTGGTGGCTCAGACGGTAAAGAATCTGCCTGCATTGCAGGAGACTTGAATTCTATCCTGGGTCAGGAAGATCCCCTGGAGAAGGAAATGGCATCCCACTCCAGTATTCTTGCCTGGAGAATCCCATAGACAGAGAAGCCTGGTGGGCTATAGTCTGTGGGGTTGTAAGAGTCCAACACAACTGAGAGACTTAACACTTAACAGTCCACTTGATAAGCTTGAAATTAGTACAAAGGAAGTTTTATAAATTAATGATATTAGGCTTAACGTATCCTGATTCTCTGTCTCACAGTACAGGGTATAGTTGTGTTTAATGGTCCTGGTAGACTTAAAATCCTTTGACTAAAGTTTTTTACTGCAAGAGGAGAGAGTGGGATGAATTGAGAAAGCAGCACGGACATATATACAGTAACATGTTTAAAATAGGTAAATAGTAGGAAGCTACTGTATAGCACAGGGAGCTCAGCTCAGTGCTTTTTGATGACCTAGAGGGGTGGGAGGGAGGCTCAAGAGGAAGGGGATATATGTATACTTAGAGATGATTCCTGCTGTTTGTACAGCAGAAACTAACACAGCCTTGTAAAGCAGTTATCCTCCCAATTAAAAATTTTACAAATAAAGTTTTTTACTCATTGAGTAGTGTTTGCATGGGCACTGTCTTTACTTGCTTCTAAAGAAAATGAAGAAATAATGATGGGAAAGTGCATTCCAGCCAGTACATGTGCAGACGGGCCACCTGGGGAACTTGGAACTGTCAGCATGAATGGAACTTAGGATGTAAAGGGGGAATGATGGGAAGTGAAGTTGGAAAGGTAGTGCCCCTCAGTTTCTCCTTCTCTCCTTTCACCCTCAGCTTTTGTCATCTTTACATTTTTAAGGTTAGTATTTTCTATGGCCATAATTTCTTTTGCATTTCTTTTCCGTGGGGATGGTCTTGATCCCTGTCTCCTGTACAGTGTCATGAACCTCATTCCATAGCTCATCAGGCACTCTATCTATCAGATCTAGGCCCTTAAATCTATTTCTCACTTCCACTGTATAATCATAAGGGATTTGATTTAGGTCATACCTGAATGGTTTACTGGTTTTCCCTACTTTCTTCAATTTAAGTCTGAATTTGGCAATAAGGAGTTCATGGTCTGAGCCACAGTCAGCTCCTGGTCTTGTTTTTGCTGACTGTATAGAGCTTCTCCATCTTTGGCTGCAAAGAATATAATCAATCTGATTTCGGTGTTGACCATCTGGTGATGTCCATGTATAGAGTCTTCTCTTGTGTTGTTGGAAGAGGGTGTTTGTTATGACCAGTGCATTTTCCTGGCAAAACTCTATTAGTCTTTGCCCTGCTTGATTCCGTATTCCAAGGCCAAATTTACCTGTTACTCCAGGTGTTTCTTGACTTCCTACTTTTGCATTCCAGTCCCCTATAATGAAAAGGACATCTTTTTGGGGGGTTAGTTCTAAAAGGTCTTGTAGGTCTTCATAGAACCATTCAACTTCAGCTTCTTCAGCATTACTGGTTGGGGCATAGACTTGGATTACTGTGATATTGAATGGTTTGCCTTGGAAACGAACAGAGATCATTCTGTCTTTGAGATTGCATCCAAGTACTGCATTTCGGACTCTTTTGTTGACCATGATGGCTACTCCATTTCTTCTGAGGGATTCCTGCCCGCAGTAGT
>NW_011494894.1:724537-725129 GCF_000754665.1 Bison bison bison
CTGGAAAATTCTGAAAGAGATGGGAATACCAGACCACCTGACCTGCCTCTTGAGAGACCCATATGCAGGTCAGGAAGCAACAGTTAGAACTGGTCATGGGACAACAGACTGGTTCCAAATAGGAAAAGGAGTACGTCAAGACTGTGTATTGTCACCCTGCTTATTTAACTTATGTGCAGAGTACATCATGAGAAACGCTGGGCTGGAAGAAGCACAAGCTGGAATCAAGACTGCCGGGAGAAAAATCAACAACCTCAGATATGCAGATGACACCACCCTTATGGCAGAAAGTGAAGAGGAACTCAAAAGCCTCTTGATGAAAGTGAAAGAGGAGAGTGAAAAAGTTAGCCTCAAGCTCAACATTCAGAAAACGAAGATCATGGCATCTGGTCCCATCCCTTCATGGGAAATAGATGGGGAAACAGTGTCAGACTTTATTTTTGGGGGCTCCAAAATCACTGCACATTTTGGAGCAGTGATTGCATCCATGGAATTAAAAGACGCTTACTCCTTGGAAGGAAAGTTATGACCAACCTAGATAGCATATTGAAAAGCAGAGACATTACTTTGCCAACAAAGGTCTGTCTAGTCA
>NW_011494894.1:725446-726832 GCF_000754665.1 Bison bison bison
GTACTTTGGCCACCTCATGCAAAGAGTTGACTCATAGGAAAAGACCCTGATGCTGGGAGGGATTGGGGGCAGGAGGAGAAGGAGATGACAGAGGATGAGATGGTTGGATGGCATCACTGACTTGATGGACATGAGTTTGAGTGAAGTCCAGGAGTTGGTGATGGACAGAGAGGCCTGGTGTGCTGCAATTCGTGGGGTCACAAAGAGACGGACACGACTGAGAGACTGAACTGACTGAACCTTGTTATCAATATCAGAGGTATTTTGAAGCGATGATGATAGGTATGAATATATTGGTATTTCAAGTCTGTTACATTGGCCTAGTAAAAATAGCCAAGGAAAAACAATATGTGACCTTACCACCTGAAAGTACTACATTGCCATATTGAAACACCACTGAGTATGCTTCATTTGCAAGCATGCTTGTAATGGGGAAACTGAAGTATAAAGTCGTCAGTGTAGACACTGTCAGTACTTTTTACATTTAGTGAACAAAATTATTATACATTCTTTTTCTCACAAATTACTTTTTATTCATATTTATGAAATACAGCCAAGCTATAGTCTTATTTTTTCAGCTTATTGAAATACATTTTTTGTCTCCTTTTCTTATGAGAATATTCTGAAAATTGATGTTTCAGAAAGATCTCTAAGAGTTAGGCTATATTAAACATCTATTTTATAATTTTTTAATGATGAAACCATTGATCTTTTCTTACTAGGATAACCATTATAAAAACTTGACCGATATAAAAATGTTATGTGTCTTGAACCTAGAAGTAGGCCAACCAATAGTAGATGACAGGAGCATCCTCTCTTCTCTCACTTAACCTTTTACAATCTGATCAACTCTTCCACCATTGTTTTACCTTAGCTTCTAAGAGACTCAACGCAGAGTGCTTAAATACAACAGTCAGATACCCTGTATAGCTTTCCTGCTTTTAATTAATCCTGATTTTATTTTTAATTGTTCTGTTCATATTTAATCTTGTAAGCACTCTCAAATTCTTTTTGACTCCAGGTTATATTTTTTAAGGTTTTGTATCTTGCCTTCTTCAGCGATCAATGCAAAGAAATAGAGGAAAACAACAGAATGGGAAAGACTAGAGATCTCTTCAAGAAAATCAGAGATACCAAAGGAACATTTCATACAAAGATGGGCTCGATAAAGGACAGAAATGGTATGGACCTAACAGAAGCAGAAGATATTAAGAAGAGATGGCAAGACTACACAGAAGAACTGTACAAAAAAGATCTTCATGACCCAGATAATCACGATGGTGTGATCACTCACCTAGAGCCAGACATCCTGGAATGTGAAGTCAAGTGGGCCTTAGAAAGCATCACTACAAACAAAGCTAGTGGAGGTGATAGAATTCCAGTTGA
>NW_011494894.1:727663-727754 GCF_000754665.1 Bison bison bison
AGGCTGGGTACATCAAGGCTGTATATTGTAACCCTGCTTATTTAACTTATATGCAGAGTACATCATGAGAAACGCTGGGCTGGAAGAAGCA
>NW_011494894.1:727854-732279 GCF_000754665.1 Bison bison bison
GCAAGGAGATCCAACCAGTCCATCCTAAAGGAGATCAGCCCTAGGATTTCTTTGGAAGGAATGATGCTAAAGCTGAAACTCCAGTACTTTGGCCATCTCATGCGAAGAGTTGACTCATTGGAAAAGACCCTGATGCTGGGAAAGATTGAGGGCAGGAGGAGAAGGGGACGACAGAGGATGAGATGGTTGGATGGGATCACTGACTCGATGGATGTGAGTCTCAGTGAACTCTAGGAGTTGGTGATGGACAGGGAGGCCTGGCGTGCTCGATTCATGGGGTCGCAAAGAGTCGGACATGACTGAGCGACTGATCTGATCTGATCTGATCTTGCCTTTTCAACTTGCTTCTAAGCTCTTGAAGACAGGAAATCATCTCTAACTTTCAAAACTAGCTTCAATGGACTGTTTTGAAGTTAAATAAATAGACATAGGAAACACTTAGAATTGTATTTGGCATGAAGGAAATGCTAATGTTAGTAGCATTATGTTTTATTATGTTCAGAGTACTTTATAGAACATGTACTTATAGGAGGTATTTAGGTAAGAAAAGATTTTTCTGTTCCTCAATACTTAACAAAAATTTGAGGACTGGACATTTGTGTTTTAACTCAGTGCCAAATGAGTTGAAATGTTAACTGCTTTCTAAATATATCTAATGTTTGGTAAAATCCAAAGGTGACCTCTTCCATCCAAATATTAGGTAATGCTGGGACATAATTCTGGAGGAGAAAGCAACTTGAAAGAAGTCTTTAGGTTAAGTAGCACATTATGGAATTGAGAAGCTATGAAAAACATTAATTTATTCTCAGAGGAGGCTGAAGAGATAGGTGCCCAGAAAAAGAAACTTACTTTTTATATGTAACATGTTCCTGAATCTACTATTTGCTAGTCTTGAAGATCATATTGTGTCTTTGAACATGTTAGCTGTAGGCTACTAGCCTGTCATGTAAGAGAACCCCATGGACTTTAGCCCACTAGGCTCCTCTGTCCATGGAATTTCCCAGGCAGGAATTCTGGAGTGTGTTGCCATTTCCTTCTACAGGGGATCTTCCTGACCCAGGGATTCAACTCACGACTCCTGCATTGGCCAGTGGATTCTTTAGCACTGGGGGAAAAAACCTGGGAAACCCCCTATATATCCCATGTTAGTAGTAAAAGAGATGAAAAGGAAAGCCTGCTCAGTGAATGATCCTTGCCCTTGAGGAACTGTCTCTGAGTTGGGAAGATCCCTTGGAGGAGGGCACTGGTAGGTGGTGGTGGTTGTTTAGTCTCTAAGTCATGTCTGACTCTCTTGCGACCCCATGGACTGTAGCCCGCCAGGCTCTTCTGTCCATGAAATTTTCCAGGCAAGAATACTGGAGTGGGTTGCCATTTCCTACTCCAGGAAATCTTCCCAACCAGGAATTAAACTCTTGTCTCTTGAGTCTCCTGTGTTAGCTGGCGGATTCTTTACCACCACATCATGTGGGAAGCCCTAGGATGTCACGGCTGTAGTCTAAATGATCAATGTGTGAGTCATTAAAGTGGCAGAGGGAGTGACAAGAAGAGGATAGATTCCAGATAAAAAATGGAATCAATAATACTTAATGATTGATTATGGTAGTGAGATAGGAGGAAGGTAAAATTTCATTCCTGGCATGAATAATGGGATTATATGGTAAATTTCTCACTAGGCTTTTGAGAGAAATTTTACTTTATGTATGTGAATAGCTTCTGCAAAATAGTAAACATATGAAGGTAACTTCTGAGTAGGTCATTTCTAAGTTTCTCTCTATTTTTATTTATAGATGCCACCTCAAATGAACAGCAAGAGCTTTTCTGTCAGAAGTTGCAGCAGTGTTGCATACTGTTTGATTTCATGGACTCTGTTTCAGACTTGAAGAGCAAAGAAATTAAAAGAGCAACATTGAATGAACTGGTTGAGTATGTTTCAACTAATCGTGGTGTAATTGTTGAATCAGCGTATTCTGATATAGTAAAAATGGTAAGCTTCTAGACTTAAGTTCCTCAGATTTATATAAATTCAAGTAAGATCTGAGGTGTAATTACAATTTAATGAGATTGATTTTTAGTAAATGTACAGTAGTTGATGTACTCAAAAGAATGTTTTTTAAAATAGTCCGTTTGAAAGATTATCCATTCCAGTGATGCTGTCATTGCTTTATGATAGTTTGGGAATTCAGTAGCCGCAGTGACTGGTGGCTACCACATTGGAGAGTGTGGATCTAGAACTTAGGAGAAAGATGTAAGCTCAAGATTATATGGGTTGGTAGGTAATTAATGTCATGCAGCTGAATAGAGAAAGAATAGCTAAAGGGCGAAGAAAAGACTAATGAAAAAATACGGGGCTCTCCACATCTCAGAAATGGATCAGGGAGTCAAATATAGACCATTCTTATTTAGGACATTTTGATATCATGTATGTAGCTTCTATAGCACTGAATTTTAATCAAAACTCAGGACCTTTAAATGATATAAACAAACATTTGAAATATCTGATGCAAAAAAAAAAAAAACTATTGAAGAAAGATTGTTCAGGGTACTGTTTATTAATTATTTAGCCATATTCTTCAAACTGTAGAAATTTGTTTAGGACGTATGATTTTTGTATTTTAGTGCATAACAAAATATAGAAAAATTCATTTGGAATAATCAGAGTCACGAGGCACACAGTTTAAACTTGTGTTGGTTGTGGAAGGTTCCACAGAGTCAGACATGACTGAGCTACTAACACACAGAAAGTTATAGCAAGTATGATCTAAACTAAGTCATACTCTTTGCATTGGTCACTTAAGGCTTTCTTATCTCGCCTTGCTATTCTCTGGAACTCTGCATTCAGTTGGGTATATCTTTCCCTTTCTCCTTTGCCTTTTGCTTCTCTTTTCTCAGCTATTTATTAGGCCTCCTCAGACAGCCACTTTGTCTTCTGGCATTTCTTTTTCTTGGGGATGGTTTTGGTCATCACCTCCTGTACAGTGTTATGAACTTTCATCCATAGTTCTTTGTGCAGTCTGTCTACCAGATCTAGTCCCTTGCATCTATTCGTTACCTCCACTGTATAATCACAAGGGATTTGATTTAGGTCATACCTGAATGGCCTAGTGGTTTTCCTTACTTTCTTCAATTTAAGCCTAAATTTTGCAATAAGGAGCTGAAGATCTGAGCCACAGTCAGCTCCAAGTCTTGTTTTTGCTGACCATATAGAACTTTTCTGTCTTTGTCTGCAAAGAATATAATCAGTCTGATTTCGATACTGGCTATCTGGTGATGTCCATGTGTAGAGTCATCTCTTATGTTGTTGGAAGAGGGTGTTTTGCCAACATATGCTGGGTCATAGAAAAAGTAAGGGAATTCCAAAGAAAAGTCTACTTCTGCTTCATTGACTATGCTGAAGCCTTTGACTATGTGGATCACAACAAACTGTGGAATATTCTTAATGACATGGGAATCCCAGACCATATTACCTGCTTCCAGAGAAACCTGTATGCAGGTCAAGAAGCAGCAGTTAGAACTGGACATGGAACAACGAACTGGTTCAAAATCGGGAAAGGCTGTATGTTGTCACCGTGCTTATTTAACTTACATGCAAAGTATTTCATGTGAAATGCTGGGCTGGATGAATCACAAGCTGGAATCAAGATTGCAGAGATAAATATATCAACAGCTTCAGATATGCAGATAATACCACTTTAATGGCAGAAAGTGAAGAGCAACTAATGAGCCTCCTGATGAAGGTGAAAGAGGAAAGTGAAAAGGCTGGCTTAAAACTCAACATTCTGAAAACTAAGATTATGGCATCTGCTCCTATCACTTCATGGCAAATAGATGGGGAAACAATGCAAACAGTGACAGACTTTATTTTCTTGGGTTCCAAAATCACTGCAGATGGTGACTGCAGCCTGAAATTAAAGGATGCTTGCTCCTTAGAAGAAAAACTATGACCAACCTAGACAGCATATTGAAAAGCAGAGACATTACTTTGCCAACAAAGGTCCATCTAGTCAAAGCTATGGTTTTTCCAGTAGTCATGTACCGAGGTGAGAGTTGGACCATAAAGAAGGCTGAGTGTCGAAGAATTGACAGTTTTGAACTATGGTGTTGGAGGATCAAACCAGTCAATGCTATAGGAAATCAGCCCTGAATCTTCATTGGAAGGACTGATGCTGAAGTTCCAATACTTTAGCCACCTGATGCGAAGAGCTGACTCGTTGGAAAGGACCCTGATCCTGGGAAAGATTAAGGACAAGAGAAGAAGGGGGTGACAGAGGATGAGATGGTTAGAATGCATCACTAATAGCCATGAGTTTGAGCAAGCTCCAGGAGATGCTGAAGGACAGAGAAGCCTGGTGTGCTGCAGTCTATGGGGGTGCAAAGAGTCAGACATGACTTAGCTACTGGGCAACAACAAAATAAGCTATATGTATA
>NW_011494894.1:732379-733253 GCF_000754665.1 Bison bison bison
GAAAGCCTTCCTCAGCGATCAATGCAAAGAAATAGAGGAAAACAACAGAATGGGAAAGACTAAAGATCTCTTCAAGAAAATTAGAGATACCAAGGGAACATTTCATGCAAAGATGGGCACGATGAAGGACAGAAATGGTATGGACCTAACAGAAGCAGAAGATATTAAAAAGAGGTGGCAAGAATACACAGAAGAACTGTACAAAAAAGATCTTCACGACCCAGATAATCACGATGGTGTGATCACTCACCTAGAGCCAGACATCCTGGAATGTGAAGTCAAGTGGGCCTTAGAAAGCATCACTACAAACAAAGCTAGTGGAGGTGATGGAATTCCAGTTGAGCTATTTCAAATCCTGAAAGATGATGCTGTGAAAGTGCTGCACTCAATATGCCAGCAAATTTGGAAAACTCAGCAGTGGCCACAGGACTGGAAAAGGTCAGTTTTCATTCCAATCCCAAAGAAAGTCAATGCCAAAGAATGCTCAAACTACCACACAGTTGTACTCATCTCACACGTGAGTAAAGTAATGTTCAAAATTCTCCAAGCCAGGCTTCAGCAATACGTGAACTGTGAACTTCTGATGTTCAAGCTGGTTTTAGAAAAGGCAGAGGAACCAGAGATCAAATTCCCAACATCCACTGGATCATGGAAAAAGCAAGAGAGTTCCAGAAAAACATCTATATCTGCTTTATTGACTATGCCAAAGCCTTTGACTCTGTGGATCACAGTAAACTGTGGAAAATTCTGAAAGAGATGGGAATACCAGACCACCTGACCTGCCTCTTGAGAAACCCATATGCAGGTCAGGAAGCAACAGTTAGAACTGGTCATGGGACAACAGACTGGTTCCAGATAGGAAAAGGAGTACATC
>NW_011494894.1:733353-734290 GCF_000754665.1 Bison bison bison
TGCGGTCTATGGGGGTGCAAAGAGTCAGACATGACTTAGCTACTGGGCAACAACAAAATAAGCTATATGTATATATTTGAGTCAAATTATTCTGTAATTTGCCATATGTTAATAAATTCTGGGATTTAATTCATTTTCCCAAGCAAAAGGTATGTTTTTTGTCTTAAAAAAACTTTTTTTTTTTAACTTCTGGGTACTTCATTTCTAGTTAAGAAGCCTACTCACTTAGTTCTTTAAAGCTTTTTGGTGTATTTGGGATACACAGTTAATTTTACTGGTGGCTACAAGTATACTTTTTCTTTTACTACCAACAATAATAAGTATGATTTCAAAGGCAAATTATGCCCTTCTATGGGATATATTCCCTTTTTGAGTTCTAGCTATGACTTTCGGCCACTTGTTGTGAAATTGATATCTATTAAACTATCTATTGGCTCTTCCCCATATATAGGTTTTGAGTTTTAGCAAATCAAATTTTAGATGTTTACTTTCTAAGTCTTATGGGTTGTGCGTGTGTGCATGCTAAGTCAGTTTAGTTGTGTCCAACTCTTTGCAACCTTGTGGACTGTAGCCTGCCAAGCTCCTCTATCCAAGGGATTCTCCAGGCAAGAATACTGGAATGGTTTCCATGCCCCCTCCAGGGTATCTTCCCAACCCAGAGATAGAACCCACATCCCCTGTGTCTACTGCATTGCAGGCATATTCTTTGCTGCCGAGCTACTGGGGAAGCCCCTTATAGTAATTGACAGTTAACAGTTATTTGGCATACCATAAATGCCACTTCATAAGAATGGTTGCGAATTTGCTTATACCACCAAACAACCATAGTTCATCAGATCGAGTTCCTTAAATCAAGACAATCCCCATGGAAAAGAAATGCAAAAAAGCAAAATGGCTGTCTGAGGAGGCCTTACAAATAGCTGTGAAAAGAAGAGAA
>NW_011494894.1:734533-737108 GCF_000754665.1 Bison bison bison
CTTGGAAGGAAAATTATGACCGACCTAGATAGCATATTGAAAAGCAGAGACATTACTTTGCCAACAAAGGCAAAGTCATATGGTTTTTCCAGTGGTCATGTATGGATGTGAGAGTTGGACTGCGAAGAAAGCTGAGCGCTGAAGAAGTGATGCTTTTGAACTATGGTGCTGGAGAAGATTCTTGAGAGTCCCTTGGACTGCAAGGAGATCCAACCAGTCCATCTTAAAGGAGATCAGTCCTGGGTATTCACTGGAAGGACTGATGCTAAAGCTCCAATGCTTTGGCCACCTCATGCGAAGAGTTGACTCATAGGAAAAGACCATGATGCTGGGAGGGATTGGGGGCAGGAGGAGAAGGGTACAACAAAGGATGAGATGGCTGGATAGCACCACCGACTCGATGGACATGAGTTTGAGTGAAGTCTGGGAGTTGGTGATGGACAGGGAGGCCTGGCGTGCTGCGGTTCATGGGGTTGCAAAGAGTCGGACATGACTGAGCCACTAAACTGAACTGAACTGAACCAAACAACATTTGTCTCATCCTCTATTCCCCAAGTAATTTATCTTAAATGACCAATGCCTCAAGTGTTAGGGCCTTACGTTACTGAACCATTTGGTCTGTCAGTCTGTTGATCATTCTTCAAACACTTTTGAGTTGGGCTCATAATCTATTCTTTGCTAAAGAAGGACTGTAGTGTACTTTGGTACTAAGACAGTATGAAAGATGAATTAGAATCTAAAATGAAGAGTCTCAAAGCATACCTTTATTTCAGAGAGATTAGTATTTTTTAAAAGGCTCAGGGTAAATGAAACCAAATTATCTAAATCAAATCATCATCAGTTCAGTTCAGTAGCTCAGTTGTGTCCAATTCTTTGCGACCCCATGAACCGCAGCATGCCAGTCATCCCTGTCCATCACCAACTCCTGGAGTCCACCCAAACCCATATCCATTGAGTCAGTGATGCCATCATGGTGTATTATAAACTATGTCTGTAATGGCCATATACCCCCATCCTCCTCTGCTTTATAAAATGTGGTGTGTGTATAAGACTAGAGATATTTTACCAAACTCTTTTGGGTTATAAGGTAAGTAAAAGTCTGGGTTAAAGTATGGGAGAAGTTGTGGAAAGATGAAAAGAGGAAGTTAGGGATAGGGAGAGTTAGGAACTTTATGCTCCCCTCCCCCAATTTCCCCCCCTCCACTTTTTTTTTTTTTAAGCAAAACTTTGAAAAAAAAATTTGTGATTTAAAGAAGAGGAATCTGGAGGTAGTCTATATGAAATTTGATGTCTGTAGAGGTCAGAGTTATGGGATAGAGAAAATAAAGAAATAAATGGCTGCCTTCATATCTTGAAGAGGTTTATAGGTTTTGAGCTAAACTTATAGTCACAGCTTTTTTCTTAAAGTTATCTTTAAAATATTTCATTTTGCATTTTTAAATTTAACTGAACAACAGAGAAGTCTAAATTTATTTTTCTTTACAGATCAGTGCTAACATCTTCCGAACTCTTCCTCCAAGTGATAATCCAGATTTTGATCCAGAAGAGGATGAACCCACACTTGAGGCCTCTTGGCCTCACATACAAGTATGGAACATAATTTTATTTATGCTGTTCTGCTGAAATCATGGAACTCTGTTTTAGATTTGAGTGTCTATTTAAAGTACTAGATTTTTAATACATTTTCTTAACATTTCCTTTTCCCAAAATACTGCTTTTCATTTTTTTAATAGTAAATTACACTTAACATTTACCTTTTAAACTGTTTCAAAGTATATTCCTTAGCGTTAAGTACATTCGTAATGCTAAGCAGCCATCACTGTTACCTAGTGTAATAGGCACCTTTTCATTACCTTTTCATCATCCACAGTCTTTTCATCACCCCAGATGGAAACACCCTTGTCATTAACAGTCAGTTCCCATTCTTTACCTGCCCCCTACCTCCCAGCCACTGGCAGCTATTCATCTACTCTCTGTGTCTGTGGATTTGCCTTATATGCTTACCATAATATTTTCAGGGTTCATCAATATTGTAACATGTATCAATATGTCATCCCTTTTAATGGCTGAATAATATTCCATTATATGGACATACCACATTTTGTTTATCCATTAATCAGTAGATGGACAGTTAGGTGGTTTCTATTTTTTGGCCTTTGTGACTAGAAGTGGTATGAATGTGTAAGTTTTTGTTTAACATGTTTCCCATAAGTTTTGACATGTTGTGTTTTTATTTTTATTGATTTCAGAGTGTTTTCTAACTTCCTCTGTGACTTATTTGGCCCATTAGTTATTTAAGAATGTGTTTAATTTCTGGGCTTCCCTTGTGGCTCCGCTTGTAAAGAGTCTGCCTGCAAGGCAGGAGACCTGGGTTTGATCCCTTGATTGGGAAGATCTCCTGGAGAAGGGAAGGCTACCCACTCCAGTATTCTGGCCTGGAGAATGCCATGGACTATCGTCCATGGGGTCACAAAGAGTTGGGTACGACTGAGGGACTGGGCTTCCCTAGTAGCTCAGCTGGTAAAGAATCTGCCTGCAATGCAGGAGACCCTGGTTCAATTCCTGGGTCAGGAAG
>NW_011494894.1:737208-738357 GCF_000754665.1 Bison bison bison
TGGCCTGGAGAATTCCATGGACTATATAGTCCATGGGGTCACAAAGAGTAGGACAAGACTGAGCAACTTCCACCTGAATTTCTGGCTCCCATATTTCTTTCTGTTACTGATTTATAATTTTATTTCATTGTGGTTGGTGAATATACTTTGAAGTTTTCAGTCCTTTTAAATGTATTAGGCCTAGCATATAGTTTATCATGGAGAATGTTTCATGTGTGCTTGAGAAGAATGTGAATACTGTTGTTGCTGGATGGAGTGTTGTGCTGAAATCTCTTAGATCTAGTTGGTTGTTTAAGTTTTCAGTTTCCTTGTTGACCTTCTGTCTAGTTCTCTCCACTATTGAAAATGAAATATTGAAATTTCCTACTGTTACAGTTGAATTGTCTGTTTCTCTTTTCTGTTATGTCAGTTTTTGATTCATGTATTTTGGGGTCTTATAAATCATATTTATAATCATTTTACAGTTTTTGTGTTAAAATACATTTTGTCTGATATAGTATTCTATAACCACTATTTGAATACTATATATAAATAGTAATAAATTTACATATATAAATATTACATAAATTTATAACCAGTATATAAATACTATATATAGTATTTTACAGCTACTGTCTAACTCTCTTTTGGTTACTGTTTGCATGATATATCTTTTCTGTACATTGACTTCTTATCTATTTGTTTCTTTGAATCTAAATTTTATCTCTTGGGAATTCCTTGGTGGTCCAGTGGTTAGGACTTTTCAGTTTCACTGCTGAGGGCCTAAGTTCAATCCATGGTCAGGGAACAAAGATCCTGCAAGCCACACAGTGTGGCTAAATAGTGTCTCTTGTAAACAGCATGTAGTTGAAACCTGTTTTTTTTTTTTTAATCAGTTTTGACAGTCTCTGCTTTTGACTAATGTTTAATCCATTTATATTGAATGTAATTGCTGGTAAGGTAGAATTTACGTTTGCTGTTTTGGCCTTCCCTGGTAGCTCAGTGGTAAAGAATCAGCCTGCAATGCAGGAGATGTGGGTTCTATCCTTGGGTTGGGAAGAACCCCTGGAGAAGAAAATGGCAACCCATTCCATTATTCTTGCCTGGGAAATCCCATGGACAGAGGAGCCTGGCAGGCTCCATGGGGTCACAGAGTCGGACACAATTTAG
>NW_011494894.1:738457-742378 GCF_000754665.1 Bison bison bison
GTACTCCATGGGGTCACAGAATCGAACACAATCTAAACTAAGCAACATTTTGCTGTTCTATGTCTTATGTCTTTCTCATTCCTCTACCCCTCCGTTATTGTGTTTTGTATTAAATACGGATTTTCTGGAGTACCATTTTAATTCTCGTTTCTTTAACTATACTTTTTTGAGGTATTTTCTTAGCACTTACCCTAGGGATTACATTTTAAAATGAACTAGTTTGGTTGAATAGTAGTAGTATTCAATTTTAGTAGTATTAGTAATTTTAGTAGTATACAAAACTTTGGTCCAGTATACCTCCATTCCCTCCCCCTTCTTCTGTGCTGTTATTGTCATACAGATTGGATCTTTATGCAGGCATTTTATTGCACTTTACTTCATTGCACTTTGCAGATACTGCATTTTTTTTTTTTACAAATTGAAGGTTTGTGGCAACCTTGTGTGAAGCAAGTCTATCAGCACCATTTTCTTACTTCATGTCTCAGTGTCACATTTTGATAATTCTTGTAATATTTTCAACTTTTACATTGTTATATTTTTATGATGATCTGTGATCAGTGATCTTTGATGTTATTATTGCAAAAAGATTACAGCCTGCTGAAGACTCAGATGATGGTTAGCATTTTTAGCAATAAAGTATTTTTAAATTAAGGTATGTACATTGTTTTTATAAAACATAATGTGATTGCATATTTAATAGACTATAATGTAAACATAACTCGAGAAGGCAATGGCACCCCACTCCAGTACTCTTGCCTGGAAAATCCATGGACGGAGGGGCCTGGTAGGCTGCAGTCCATGGGGTCGCTAAGAGTCGGGCATGACTGAGCAACTTCACTTTGACTTTTCACTTTCATGCATTGGAGAAGGAAATGGCAGCCCATTCCAATATTCTTGCCTGGAGAATCCCAGGGACAGCAGAGCCTGATGGGTTGCTGTCTATGGGGTTGCACAGAGTCGGACATGACTGAAGCGACTTAGCAGCCGCCATAAACATAACTTTTATATACTTTGGTAAGCCAGAAAAATTCATGTGACTTGCTTTAGTGCAAAATTCACTTTATTATGGTGGCCTGGAACCAAACCTGCAATATCTCCGAAGTATGCCTGTACATTGTACATCCATCAACCCAGTTTTATAATTACTGCTTTATGTGGTTGACTTGTAAAACAAAATGAAAGAGTTATAAATAAAAATACATTTACACTCTTTCATATTTACCTATGTAGTTACCTTTACCCATGCTCTTCCTTTCTTCCTATGAACTCAAGTTACATACAGTGTCATTTTGTCTCAGCCTGAAGGATTCCCTTTAATATTTCTTGTAAGGCAAGTCGATTAATCTGGGAATATCTTAATTTTCCCTTCATTTTTGAAGGACAGTTTGGCTGAATATAGAATTCTTGGTTAACTGCCTTTTCCCCTCAACACTTTGAAGGTCTCCTCCCACTGATCCTCTGGTGTCCATGGTTTTCTGTCCAAGTCAGTTATTAATCTTACTAGGATCTGATGTAGGTGATACATTATCTCTTTCCGCTTGGAAAATTTTCTGTTCGTCTTTAACTTTTGTCAGTTTGATTATGTTGTCTCTAGATATGGATCTCTTTGACTTTATTCTAGTTGGAGCTCCACTGAGCTCCAGTTGAGTTCCTTGTATAAATTAATACTTTTCATCAAATTTGAATTGTTTTTAGCCATTTCTTCAACTGTTATTTCTTCCTCTTTCTCCTCTCCTTCTGAGACTCCCATTGTGTGTAGTATGTCGGTATGATTGATGGTATCCCACAAGTCTTTGAAACTCTGTTCATTTTGTGTTCAGTCTTTCTTTTGCACCTCAAAGTAGATAATCTCCACTGACCTGTCTCTCTGCCAACTCAAAGTGTTTTTCATGGTTTTTTTGTGGGAAAGCAAATTTACTGAAGTCCTCACTCTGCCATTGCAGAAGTCCTCTCTGAAGCACATCTTTTTAGTTGAGACTGAGGGAGGAATAGTCTTCCTGCCCTAATGCCACTGTGTGACAACTCACTCCTCATAATTATTGGAAAACTGGTAATAAAAACTTACTTTATGAGAAGGACCAATTCTTCCATTAAACCTTCTCCAGCCAATTCTTTCTAGCCCTAACTTCTTTATTCAAACATTCCCCTCAAATACATGGCTTTAGTATAAGGTCATCTGAGGTTCACCCAGTTAACTGAATCACATTGGTGCTACCAATACTTAAATAACTAGGGCTCTTTAGATAAAGATTCAGAGCAGAACGTATTGTAATTATTATGCTGTATTTAAAAACTGTTACAAAGGTTCCATTATAGCTATGAAATATACTTACGTGTGTTTAGGGTTTCGTCTGCATGCATGCATGGGGGTGTGTGTGTGTGCTCAGTTGCTCAGTCATGTCCAACTCTGCAATCCCATGGACTGTAGCCCCCCAGGCTTCTTTGTCTGTGGAATTTTTCAGGTAAGAACACTGGAGTGGGTTGCCATTTCCTTCTCTAGGGGATCTTCCCAACCCAGGGATCAAACTGGGAAGCCCTTACAGGGTTTCTTTGCGCATGTTTTTATATGGCTAGTCTTTATGATTGTTGGTTTTTTTATTGTATACATTAGGTTTTATTTTTGCTCTCCAGAATGTCTAATTAAAATGATCTGAGAAGACCCATATGATGCCTTCAGTTTACAGATATTTTCTTACTTGTAAAATAAGCAAAGCTGTGAGGGAGAAAGTAAAAGGTACTCTTGCCTAATACTTCCAACTATAGTGACTTTAATATTTTTTATTGGGGTATAGTTGATTTACAATATTGTATTAGTTCCAGGTGTATAAATAGTGATTCAGTATTTTTTATAAATTGTACTCCATTTGTAGTTATAACATATTGGCTATATTTCCTGTGCTATGTAATATATTCTTGTAGCTTATTTATATTATAAATAGTTGTTTGTACCTTGTAGTCCCCTACCCCTTTCTTTTCTCTTCCTTCGTTCCTTTCCCCAGTGGTAACCACCCGTTTGTTCTTTATATCTGTGAGTCTGCTTCTTTTTTGTTATATTCACTAGTCTGCTTTATTTTTTAGATTTCATGCTTAAGTGATATCATATATTTGTCTTTCTCATTTATTTCGCTTAGCGCAATACTCTGCAGTTTCATCCATGTTTTTGCAAATGGCAAAATTTCATTCTTTTTATAACTGAGTAGTATTCCCTTGTATCTTTTTTATCTGTATCTTTTTTATCTGTTCATCTGTTGATGGATACTTAAGTTGCTTCCATTCTATCTTGTATATTGTAAATACTGCTGCTGTGAACATTGGGATGCATGTATCTTTTCAAATTAGTGTTTCTGTTTTCTTGGATATACACCTAGGAGTGAAATTGCTGGGTCGTATGGTAATTCTGTTTTTAGTTTTTTTCAGAACCTCCATATTATTCTGCACAGTGACTTTATGAGTTTACATTTCCACCAGTAGTGCACAAGTCTTCCTTTTTTTCCCATATCCTCACCAATATTTGTTGTTTGTGGTCTTTTTGATGATAGCCATTCTGAAAGGATGATTTGTATATTTTTAAGATAGTGTTCAGTCAGTTCAGTTCAGTCGCTCAGTCGTGTCTGACTCTTTGCGACCCCATGAATCACAGCACGCCAGGCCTCCCTGTCCATCACCAACTCCTAGAGTTCACTCAAACTCATGTCCATCGAGTTGGTGATGCCATCCAGCCATCTTATCCTCTGTCGTCCCCTTCTCCTCTTGCCCCCAATCCCTCCCAGCATCAGAGTCTTTTCCAATGAGTCGACTCTTCGCATGAGGTGGCCAAAATACTGGAGTTTCAGCTTTAGCATCAGTCCTTCCAAAGAAACCCCAGGGCTGATCTCCTTCAGAATGGACTGGTTGGATCTCCTTGCAGTCCAAGGGCTCTCA
>NW_011494894.1:742478-764098 GCF_000754665.1 Bison bison bison
CAGCTTCTCCAACACCACAGTTCAAAAGCATCAATTCTTTGGCCCTCAGCCTTCTTCACAGTCCAACTCTCACATCCATACATGACCACTGGAAAAACCATAGCCTTGACTATAGACGGACCTTTGTTGGCAAAGTAATGTCTCTGCTTTTGAATATTGTATCTAGGTTGGTCATAACTTTCCTTCAAAGGAGTAAGCGTCTTTTAATTGGATGGCTGCAGTCACCATCTGCAGTGATTTTGGAGCCCCCAAAAATAAAGTCTGACACTGTTTCCACTGTTTCCCCATCTATTTCACATGAAAGGATGGGACCAGATGGCATGATCTTTGTTTTCTGAATGTTGAGCTTTAAGCCAACTTTTTCACTCTCCACTTTCACTTTCATCAAGAGGCTTTTGAGTTCCTCTTCACTTTCTACCATAAGGGTGGTGTCATCTGCATATCTGAGGTTATTGATTTTTCTCCCAGCAGTCTTGATTCCAGCTTGTATTTCTTCCAGCCCAGCATTTCTCATGATGTACTCTGCATAGAAGTTAAATAAGCAGGGTGACAGTATACAGCCTTGACGTACTCCTTTTCGTATTTGGAACCAGTCTGTTGTTCCATGTCCAGTTCTAACTGTTGCTTCCTGACCTGCATATGGGTTTCTCAAGAGGCAGGTCAGGTGGTCTGGTATTCCCATCTCTTTCAGAATTTTCCACAGTTTATTGTGATCCACACAGTCAAAGGCTTTGGCATAGTCAATAAAGCAGATATAGATGTTTTTCTGGAACTCTCTTGCTTTTTCGATGATCCAGCGGATGTTGGCAATTTGATCTCCGGTTCCTCTGCCTTTTCTGAAACCAGCTAAGATAGTGTTAGTGACCTAAAATCTGCAGGCAAGCACAATGAAGTGTTTTTCTAGAGAATTGAATGTATTTGCCTACATATAACCAATAATATTAGTTTATCAGATGGCTTGCTGATTGTGTTTAGGTAATTATGTATGTCTCTGTGTGTGTGCTCAATCGTGTCCAACTCTTTGCAACCCCGTGGACTGTAACCTGCCAGTCTCCTCTGTCCATGGGATTTTTCAGAAAAGAATACTGGAGCAGGTTGTGTAATAATACTATAAAAAGTAGATACTGTTCATTTTTTATGGATAAGATTAAGATTAAGCTAAAATAGATCAAGAATCCTGCCCAAGATTATACAAAAAGTAAGTGGTAGGATAAGGTTTATAGCAAAATATTGCTCCAGTGTCCTTGTTCTGCATTACTAAAAGCTTTACTGCTTCCCCTAGATACCATCTATGGTCCAAGACAGATATATACAAATTCTTATGAAGTTTTAATTCATACCTTTTTAGCTTCATTTAACACCATTAAATAAGGTCTCCCATTAGCTATCACTTTTTTTTTTTAAGCCCCTCATAAGTGACTTTTTAAAGGTATAATTATACAGGTACAGATGTGCCTTGGTTAAATGGTACAGAAGTTTATATATACATATTCTAACAAGATACAAGAAAAATATTATTACAAAGTATGGTGAAGTGGAAATGATCCTGGTGACAGACCTCTACTCAAATCTCAGTTTTGTTAACTTACCTATGGAAATGACCTTAATTAAGCTGCTAAATTTCTCTGCATCCTCCTTTACAAAGCTGGCATTAAACAGGGTTGTATAAAAATTGAATGGGATAACACATGCACAAAACATGGCACAATTTTTTTTTAAAACTATAGTACCTGTTTTCTTTGCATTCCCCCTTTTTTAAAAAGATATACTTTTGATATTTAGAAAGAGGTGTATATATACATATATACACACACATATATAATATATACATATATATATAATGGTTGCCTTTATGCTGATAACTTTAAGAAATACCCTTGGTGCTTTCTTTTGTAGCTAGTTTATTGATTGTCTAGAGTGAACAGTATTGAAATTAATAAGTAGTCTTTTCTTCCTCCACTTCCTGCCTCTCTAGCATCTAGTGTAAAGTAATACAGTTTTACTCTCACAGTAAATACCTATATGCCCATCACTTGTCATTAGTTCTACAGGAAATATATTTAATATTTACTGTCAGTCCTTATGAAAAATTTTTCTGATCATTTCTTGGTAATTTGAAGCTCATTCTTTAGTAGAAGGTCTCATGTGAACATTGTTTCCTGAGTTCTTGCATGTTTCATAGCAGTTTGTAGCCTTCATGTTTAAAGATCAGCTTGAATTGATATAAAATCCTTGGTTCAGCTTCTTTCCTTAATTTCCTTAAGTACCTTGAATATTCCATTGTCTTCAGTCTGATTTTTTTTTCCTTTCATATTCTTAGTGGTTTTGCTTGGATGCCCAAAAGATATTTTTCCTTTAAAATATCTTTTATTGAGCTATCTGTAAGTCTTGACTTTTCTACATCAATTTTCCCAGTTGAATGGTGTTCTTTCACTGTAAAAAGCCCACTTTTATTTCTGAAACATTTTCTTCAGTAATACTTTTTAGTATTTATTTCATTCTGTCACGTTGTTTTTCTTCTTCTTTCTGCTGTTCATGTTGATTCTGTTCTCTCTCTGTATCTTTTCCCTTGAAATCTTTTTGTTTTTCTCATCTCTTTCTTTATTTTGTTGAATTGTTTTTAATTTCTCTTTTTTCTTTACTCTTTCATGTTTCCATTACTGTAGTTGAAAGGCAGACTGACAGAATGAATATTTAGTTTTTCCTGCTTCGGTAGTAGAGACATATTGGGGGAAGGGAATGGGTGTTATATTGGCTTATCTGTAATGCCTGCCACAGGCTTGAACCATTGGAGACAAGAGTCTATCCTGAATAAAATGAAAAATGATAGCTTTGTTAATGACAATAGGATAGATAATATCAGCATTTTCTACATAGTCCCTGGGAGATAGAGAAGAACCATGCTTTATATATGGGTGCACGGTGTTGCTTCAGATTATATTGTTTGGTTTGGGGAAGGTTGGGTTTTTTCTGGCGGCATCATGTGGCTTGCATGTGGCTCTTAGTTCCTCCTAGGCCCTTGTCGTGAAAGTGCAAAGTCCTAACCACTGGACTGCCAGGGAATTCCCCCAGATTATATTGTTGATTTTTATTTTGCAAGGACTTGAATTTTTTTAGTGACATTTCATTTTATATTTTATTATAAAAGACAAGAGAAAGAAATTTATATTCTTAACTACGTGGGACATTTTAAAGCAATAGTCTGCTTCATTATTTATTTCGTCTGTCTAGCACCTATACTGGGGAAGGCAGTGGCACCCACTCCAGTACTCTTGCCTGGAAAATCCCATGGAGGGAGGAGCCTGGAAGGCTGCAGTCCATGGGGTCGCTGAGGGTTGGACACGACTGAGTGACTTCACTTTCACTTTTCACTTTCATGCATTGGGGAGTGAAATGGCAACCCACTCCGGTGTTCTTGCCTGGAGAATCCCAGGGACAGGGAAGGCTGGTGGGCTGCCGTCTGTGGGGTCACACAGAGTCGGACACAACTGAAGTGACTTAGCAATAGCAATAGCACCTAAACATCCAAATAGAATGAAAGAGGAATCCTAGGATTAGTGTAAATTGATAAAACTTTTAAGATTTATCAGCACATTAGAGCTTATAGAATAGAAAATCTGAAGTGGTAAACTACTTTTTAGTAGCACTGCACACAGTTCATCTGAAATTTATGCCATGGTTTTTGTAAAACTAGCAATACTGGGTTTAATAATACAGAGGTTTTAAAAGCATGAAATTCTCGTTAGCTGTTAAGTTGTACATATTTTTAATCACATGTAGTTGGATAATCTCAAAAGAATCTCTTCAGTCTTTGAATTTTGAAAAATGGTTTTTCCATTAAGATATTTTTATATGCCCTTGAGAATTAACTGTAAAATTTCAGCCATACATACAGTGTGCTTTCTGTTTTTCACTAGTATGATTTGAGATTTCACTTAAATTTGCTGAAACTAGTGGTTCTTAAATTTTAGGGGATGGTGAGTTACTTTCAAAATATGATTTTTAAAAATGGGTGTTCTCTGAGACAAATTCACAGAGACACACAAGAAATATTATACATCCATAGTCTTCTGATTAAAAGGCTCTGGTCTGTATATATGTGTTTATAGTTTAAAATATTTCTAGTAATTAAATTTGGTATACAGTTTTAAAATCTGGCAGTCGATGGCCTGGTAAATTGAAGTGAACTGATTGGTAGGATTTGTTACTATTTAGTCATCATATTTTCTCTACAGTAAAATGTTAAAGCTGTTCTGATGAATGAAATTATAGTGTAGCACTGAGGAAATTTGCTCAATTAAAATTTCTGTCCTGTTTGTTAATATTATTTGAATCAATTCACCTGAAATTTTTTGTTTGGTACTAAGTTTGCATTTTATTAATACATTTAGCTTATTGGATCTTTGCTGCTAGAAATTAACTTGTTAGGGTGAAAAATAAAGATTAAATTTAGTCAGTGAGGGGAATAATCTCAAATAATTTCAAAACCTTTCAAAATTTTGTTTCTTCAACCTTTTCATGAGTTTTCTTAAAGTATGCTAATTTACAATTTCTTTTTACTTTTTTTTCACACTGTAATGGAAATACTAATGAACAATGGAATAAAGAAACACAGAAGAAAAGAACAAAAGAAAGGCCATTTCAGTACTAGGGGATTGGTGGATTGGTCATATCTTTTAATTTACTAAATATTATATGATAATTATTAATATAAAACAGTTATGCTATTTAAAAATTTTTTGTCCTAAATATTATTGCTTTATATTTATTGAAGACCAAAAAGATAGTAATTTTCTATGTACCTAGTTTTAGATAATTAGAGAGGCATGACTGCTCTACTAGCCTGGAATACAGGCAGATTATGTAGTATTTTTGTTTTCTTTTATCAATTTTCTTTTTGGCACAGATAATTAAGATGCAGTTATGTAGGATACTGAATAGAACATAGACCTTATTAAGATAACTTGGCTTTAGGGACTAGAGGGTCTTCTTTATGATCTGTATAAGTAGAAATTTAAACTGGGGACATATATATTTTATAATGTACACCTTTGTGTTCAAATACTTCTTGACCAGATACTGTATTTTAAATATTTGCATGTTCTAAGAATCTAAAATTAAAGGGACCATAGCTTAATGCACTAACACTTATACACAGAAATAGAAAAGAAACATCTTTTATCCTTATTTAAGATTGATAAACATTTTTATTACTTTAACCTTTTTATCATAGTTGTTATTAATTATCTTTTTAATTATTATAGTTAAAAAAGAGCAGGAGGGAAAACAGGTTGATCCTATATAAGCTATTCAGGGTTCACGCAGAATATGTCTTATTTTTAAAAGGATTACAGAGGGGAGAAAAAGATTCTTACACAACTAAGATTTTGTTAGTGTTTGCTATGTCCCAGGCAGCAGGTGGCACTAGAGGTAAGGAACCTGCCTGCCAGTGCAGTAAGAGATGTGGGTTTGATCCCTGGGTCAGGAAGATCCCCTGGGTTGCATGGCAGCCCACTCCAGTATTCTTGCCTGGAGAATCCCATGGACAGAGAAGCCTTGTGGGCTACAGTCCATAGAGTTGCACAGAATTGGACATGACTGAAGCGACTTAGCATGCATGCAGGCAATGTTCTAGGCCCTTACTATCTCTCATTTAGCTTAGTATATGTTAATTCTTATATAAATTCTTTCAAAGATTAGATGAATTTTTAAAACTCCATTTAAGTTAGCTTCCTCTTAATAGAGGTTGGAAAACATTCAGTCAGCATATTCCTTGAAAAAGAGCCTTTTGTGTATTTGTAAATCATTAAAGTTGCTTTTAAATCTTTACCTTTCTAGGTCTAACATTTCTAGTTCCTTTGGCTTTTGGTATAGGTCTTATTTTCAAATACAGTAATACATTACAAATACATTAATAATCTTTGCTGTTTTATATTGTACCTTCTAAAATCTTTTATTGATAAAGACCAGAATTTTATGTATTTTACCTACCATAGGAAAGACACAGTCAGTACTGAGTAGAAAGGAAAGATTATCCTTCATTCCTTATAGTTTTTAGTTATCTTAGTTATCATTTTTAGGGTGCTTTTTGGCTTATAGGAATAGGAAGACCAGCCATAACACCACTCGTGCATGAAGTTTGCCATTTTATTAGAGAATTAAACTCACTGCTGAAAGTATCTGTTGTTCTTTGCAGCATGGTTTCTGAGGTTCTTGGGGCAAATCAATTTTTCATGTGGAAGAAGATAGAGAAACTTTAATACAGAAATACAATTTCTCAACAACTATGATATTTCATTCAGCAAATATTTATTGGGCATCTGTTGTCTTTAGGCATTATTCTAAATATTGGGGGTTAAGTATTGAACTAATAAGCAAACTGTCTTACATTCTTGGGGGAAAGAATAACACACAATAACAGGGTGTGATACGTACAATAAAAAAAACAATAGCACAGGATAAAGGGTGTAGAGAGAGTGACTGGAGACAGGACGCAATTTTATAGAAATGCAGTCTTAGTTGTGCCACATTGAAGATGTTTAGCTCTGTAGGTCACTCGTGTTTATTCTGCCCCTATTTGGGATTATTCAACATGTGTTTAACTTTTTGTCATCATCTCTTCAGTGGTGCTAAGTTGGTAGCATAAAAGCAATTCGCTGCTAATCCTGACTGGTCACTTAATTAATGTTCATTGTGTCAGGTAAACAGTGCTGATGAAAGCTCTGTAAGAAATAACATGTCATATCTGTGATAGGTGCAGGTGTCATCTGGCTATGTGATTTAGAGGGTGCATTTTGATCTGGAGCTTGATGTCATGTAAGTTTCCCAGAAGACATGCTATTGCTGTTAAAATTAATAAGCCTTAAGCCCTCCATTTCTGATGCACATCTCAAGAGGTAAAGTGTATAGGTTAATGCATGCCATACTTGACTCAGGGTTGACTTGGTCCCACCTTACCACGGCTTTTAACTCGGAATCTGCGTAAGGATTCTGCGTTTCTGATTCCATACCCACCAGCTTCTACCCTACGCTGTCTTCTTCTTGAGACAGTTCTACTTATCTTATAAAAGCCCTCCTCTTTCTTCTTGTCCAAAATTAAATCTAATGCAGGGCTCAAATTGTGTGTCCTCCTTAAAACTTGCCCTGTTGACCTTATCCCACAGTGATACAGCCCTTTTCTAAATGTCTCCTGCACTCATAGTTTTGTCATATGGTTCTTGTGTATATACCATTTTACATGTTTTTATTTTTGTCTTACTTCCCCAATAAGTGAATGCGCTTTACAGTGCCTACTATCTGTTCATACTAAATGTAGCTAAAGGAAGACTTGTTTTTTCTACCCCCAACATTGGTAAGCTAAATCGCTTCAGTCGTGTCCGACTCTTTGTGACCACATGGACTGCAGCCTACCAGGCTTCTCCGTCCAAGGGATTCTCCAGGCGAGAACACTGGAGTGGGTTGCCATTTCCTTCTCCAGTGCATGAAAGTGGAAAGTGAAAGTGAAGTCTCTCAGTCGTGTCCGACTCTTAGCGACCCCATGGACTGCAGCCCACCAGGCTCCTCCATCCATAGGATTTTCCAGGCAGGAGTATTGGAGTGGGGTGCCATTGCCTTCTCCATACCCCCAACATTTCTGATGCCAAATACATAGATTTTCTACACCAAGAAATTCTCCAATTCTCACTGTGTGTCCTACAGTTTATTTGTTCTGACACTAACTAACTACCCACAGTTAGCAAGGACCTCTAGGGTGAAGGGCTCAGTCCATCAAGACTGTTCCTCACTGCAGATGATAGTCATAAATATGGGGTTACCATGACATACTTTTTCAGTTCAGTAATTTGTTATAAGAGCTCACAGAACTCAAGGAATCACTTTACTTACTGTTACCAGTTGATTATAAAGGATAAAACTCAGAAACAGCCAAATAGAAGACAGGCATGCGGTAAGGTGCAGCAAAGGGCTCGGGTTTTGTGTGCCACCCTCTTAGCACTTTGATGTGTTCACCAGCCCAGAAGTTCTTCAAACCCCTTTGCTTAGGGTTTCTAACGGTCCCATCAGGTGGTGGTGATTGTTGTTCAGTCGCTAAGTTGTGTCCCACTCTACCTCTGTTACCAAGTTGACTGTCACGGCATTGCAGTACTGGTCTTCAAGTAACCCTGATTTGGGGCTAAAGAATGCACCTGCCAATGCAGGAGTTTGATCCCAGGCTTGGAAAGATCCCCTGGAGAAGGAAGCGGCAACCCACTCTAATATTCTTGCCTGGGAAATCCCATGGACAGAGGAGCCTGGCAGGCTACAGTCCATGGGTCGCAAAAGAGCTGGACACAACTTAGCGACTAAACAGCAACAACCTTTAGGGATGCCAGAGAGAAGCTGTGAAGTGCTTTAAGGAAAAGGTAAAAGTTCTCAACTGGATAAGGAAAGAAAAAAAGCATATGCTGACGTTGCGATCTGTGGTAATAAATCTTCTATCTGTGAAATTCTGAGGAAGGAAAAAAAAATCACGCTGGTTTTGCTGTTACACCTCAGACTACAAAAGCTATGGCCACAGTGCGTGGTAAGTGCTCGGTTAAGCTGGAAAAGGCATTAAATTTGTGGATGGAAACCATGAACAGAAAAGGGTCCAGTGCCATTCAGTCATGGGGAGGTGGTGCTTAGAACTTAGCACTCGAGGGTAAGAGGGCAGTACTGTATTTGTAAGATGCTTAGCACTTTTTAAGTAGAGGTTTATTAGGGCTTTTAGTTTATTCACTGTGGTGCACAGACATTTATTTCTGAGCCCTGCACTTGTACGATTTGGTTAATTATTTCTAAAGTGTGGATAAGATATCCTGATTTCAATTTACTTTTTTTCCACTGTAGTTTTATAGAAGGACTTGAAGTTTTTCTCTTTTTTAAAACTGATACTGATATACTGTCCCTTACCATTCAGTTTATTCTTATCTGGAGGTTTCTGATCCTGCATTTAGGGAACTCTGGAAATTAAGATGAGGTAGTTTAGCAGACCACTGAAGAAAGGTTCCCAGTGAGTATGGAATGCAAAGTCTTGTAACTTAAATATTTTATAGGCATTGTCTTTGTTTTCTGGCTCCTGTAAGGTAATATTTTCAATGAATGATGCAAAGCAGTAAATCCAAAATGTACCAACTTGGGAGACCAAATTGTGCGTATATATTTAGTTCTGAAAAAAATGTTACCAATTTACATTTTATAATGAGATCTGAAATCTCATTACTAAGTTGTTAAGGGAGGTATGTTTTTGATATGAATTTCACATAGGGTAAAATTTTATAGGCTTCATCTTGGCTGTTATTTCATTTTGTCTTACAGTTGGTGTATGAATTCTTCTTGAGATTTTTGGAGAGCCCTGATTTCCAGCCTAGCATTGCAAAGCGATACATTGATCAGAAATTTGTACAACAGGTAAGGAATTTTTCTGTCTTAAATTTCCTTATATTCGTTTCAGCAATGATTTATTAACTTGTGATTAAAATAGTCTTTCAAAAGTTTAAGGATTTCTTTTTAACAGTACCTGATATTCTTGCCAGATGATGAGAACTAAAAGTAAAGTAGCTTTGAGACTACAGGAGTATTTTTAATCAAAGTTTGCCTTCTGTTATATCAATTAAATTATCTTGTCTAAATCCTAAGTTTTCATAGTTGTTTTATAAAGACCAGAAAAGCAAGCCTTGTTGGAATATCTAACTTAGAAAATTTGGTATAACTAAGGAGAGACCATTTAAAAAATTTTTAAGTCTTTGAGCTTGAACTTGACATATAGTTCTAAGCACTGTGACAGAGAGGGGGAAATAAATAAGGAATTATTTTTAGAAGTTTGGGCTTTATGTCACTACCTTTTCTCCCCTACTCCTTCCCACCTTATGAATTCTAGCCACCCAGTTCCTAAACCACAGATAAAATATTGAAGAAGGAAAGGAGCTAAATATATGTGATACCTTCTTTCTTTTTATAAGTTGATTGTTAGCTGGGGATTTTTTATTTTGGAATCTAATACTTAAAATTAGTTTCTTAGAATGTGTTCATTTTTATTTTCAAAATCTTTTCAATAAGTTAAAGGCATCTTTCAAATACAGAGGACTTTACTGGCCCTAGACAAGATTGTGAAGTAGACCAAACCTCTGGGTCCATTTTCTCTTTTGAAGTACTTGGCTGTGAGTTAGGTCTCATTAGGAATTTGATACTCTCCTTTTCTAAAGTAATTAGCATTTTAAAGAAAGGCAGAGGATGAGTGGAAGGGTAGTAATGAAGTGCTGAGGCCAGGATTAAAGATCATTACAAGGACCTTTGCTGCCTTCTTCCCACCATTATGTGCCCCTAGGATAAAGCTCATGAGCTCCACATATTGGAGTTAATTTCTGGTCATCTGCTGTAGCTACCACCTAAAGTATTTTCACTAGTGCTGTGAAGTATTGATAAGAACATTGTCATTGTCCTTTAACCTTTCAAGTAGTTCTTCATAAACTATGACGAAATACTAGGTGTGTGTTAACTGTAAAATGTTAATTTCATTTTAATACCAAGTTAGAAGCAGTCATTAAATGGAGCTGTATTATTTTGGTATTAGAGATGAATGCATGTTTCCTTCTGTAGCTCTCGTGTGCTATAGAAGAAATACAGTGTATTAAGGAACTTTAGTAATGCTGTGTTAAATTGTATTTAAGATAATAGCAGGTTGAGTGGAACAGTTACTATAGGGCTTCTTCACCCTGGAGTCTGAGGTATTTTGGCTGCTGGATTATTCATTGGGTTTGGGGGGAGCAGGAAGAATACTGGTAGGATAGGACCCATTTTCTGCCGTCTACTCTAAATGCCTGAACTGTCTGAGAAGCCAAGGCCCCATAATTTGTTTCTAGCAGTTTACATCACTGTGCTTTCACAGATCACTACTCTGAGGTATTCTTAGTGTGTTGCTTCAATAAATACCATTGAAAAGCTGACATTTCTCAGCTTTTGTATTTTGAAATTATTTAATTAGGTGGTAAGTTTAAGACGTAGAAGTACAGGAGAATAATCTGAAGTATAAATTTGGACGTTTGTTACTGCAAGAGAAGAAAACAAGTATATAATTACAGGTTGTGCTCAAATCATTTCCTGAAGGAGGAAGCTAAGAATTATTTAGTGCTTTTTATGTGCCAGGCACTGTCCTTATCTGCTATTACATAAAGAGCTAGATCATGTCCAAATTTACAGAGCTAGAAGATGGCACAGTCAGGATTTAATTATATAAAAATAGATTATAAATGTGATTATATAAAACAAATTATTTTATTTAGATTATAATATTTCAAAATATTTACTTAAATAGATTTTCTACTTAGCTAACAACTGTTTAATATTTCACATTGACCCCGAGGATCAACTTGTATTACATTATATTTGTTCTTGAATTAGACATAGTGACCTGAACAATTAAGGATTGCTTTTATTAATTTCAAAGCATATCTTCCAAGTAAACTCAACATCAGAAACTTGTATTTGAGTGTCTTAAGTGAATAGTTTAGCTATTTTAATTAGAATAATTTGAAGTGACTTAATTAGGTATAATAATACAAATTCTCATGCTTTATGGATATTTTTAGCTGGAGCCTCATGCAGTACTTAATAATCTGGCAAATACCAAATGCAGACAATAAGCAAGATACTTTAGGATTATAACTGAAGTCATCACTATTCTCAAAGAATACCCACTCTTGTAGAAGAGATACACAAATTAGCAATTACATATAATTCAAGACAGAATGGAAAAAAAACTTTAAGGTTCAGAGCTTGCTATCGTGACAGTAATTATTAGATTGATGAAAAAGTAATTGCAGTTTTGGACCATGAATTTTAAATCATTACAACTATGCTTAAACACATATTTATTAATAAAATAGGAACCATTACAATCAACACATTTTTGCTGAGATACATGTTTGTTTATTCCTGTAAAAATCCATGCTTCAGATTCAACCAAGTCTTGAAAAGCATTTTCTGCCTCCTGCTAGTTGTGGAAGCATTTTCCCTGAAAGAAATTGTCGAGATGCTTGAAGAAATGGTAGTGTGTTGGCAGGGGGTCAGGTGAATATGGAGGATGCGGCAAAACTTTGTAACCCAGTTCATTAAACTTTTGAAGCATTGATTTTGGGACTTGCAGTCAGGCGTTGTCGTGGAGAATTGGGCCGTTTCTGTTCCAATGCTGACTGCAGATACTGCAGTTTTTGGTGATCTCATTGATTTGCTGAGCATACTTTTCAGTGTAATGGTTTCACTGGGAATCAGAAAGCTGTGGTGGGTCAGACCAAACAGTGACCATGACCTTTTTATGGTGCAATTTTGGCTTTGGGAAATGTTTTGGAGCTTTTTTTTGGTCCACCCACTGAGCTGGTCATCAGTGGTTGTCGTTTAAATCCACTTTTCGTCACACGTCAACAATCCAATCGAGAAATGGTTCGTTGACGTATTATAGAATAAGGGAAGACAACATTTCAAAATGATGATCTTTTTGATTGTGGTCGGCTTATGAGGCACCCACTTACCGAGCTTTTTCACCTTTCCAATTTCCTTCAAATGCCAAATAACTGTATGATGGTCAATGTTGAGTTCTTCAGCAGTTTCTCATGTGATTGTAAAAGGATCCATTTCAATATTGCTCTCAACTGGTCATTGTCAGTTTCCAGTGGCCAGCCACCGTCTTTGTCATCTTCAAGGCTATCATCTCCTTTGCGAAACTTCTTGAACCACCATGGCCTGTACATTTGTTAGCAGTTCCTGGGCCAAATGCATTGTTGGTGTTGTGAGTTGTCTCTGCTGCTTTACGACCCATTTTGAACTCAAGTAGAAAAATCGCTCGAGTTTGCTTTTTGTCTAACGTCATTTACATAGTCTGAAATAAATATGAAATAAACAGCAAGTAATAAGTCATTGGGCTTTTATTAGCAAAAAACGTAAAGCGAGAAACACACATTAAAATGACGTATAGCATAACCACATTTACTTAAAAATGTATTCCAATATCAAACAGCAGGTTTCAACAGTGCGAAACAACAATTACTTTTGCACCAATCTAATAACAATCCCAAAGTACAGAACGTGAAATTCCTTGATGACATCATAGGTAATTGTATTTTATAAATAGATTTATATTTTCTCCTAAGAAAATCCAACTTTTTATTTAAAACACAGTAATATAAACTTATTTATTTAACAATTTGCAATCTACAAGCTTAAGATTCTAAAAGCATTAAAAAAAATCTCAGATTTCAACAGTTTAAAATTATAAGCTATGTTTAGTAGTCAAGAGTAGGACAGAATTTTAAAATGAATGGGAAGGCAAAAAAAAAAAAACACACTTTTTTTTTGAAGTGTTTATTTGATTTATTGTGCATTCTTTTTCAAAATGAAATAAAAGAAATACTCCTTAAGCTTTAGCGCCACTCTTTAGTGCCACTTCTTTAGTGCCATTATTTAGCAATAATAAAGTCAATCTGATAAGGCGCAGAGTCTTTTTTAAAAATTTAAAGATTTTGTGGGTTATCTTAAAATCAAAATTAGAGTGAAGTGTTAGCTCGATTATTTTTAAAAAGTAATTTCTCAGATTTTTTTTAAAGCTCCTGGAGCTTTTTGATAGTGAAGATCCCAGAGAACGTGACTTCCTGAAGACTGTTCTACATCGAATTTATGGGAAATTTCTTGGATTAAGAGCATTCATCAGAAAACAAATTAACAACATTTTCCTCAGGTAAATTATTTGTATATTCATGTATAGCACTTTTTTCCCTTCCATATTTTTTTTATTCCAATTTCTTTAGTTTTTAATGTCTGAAACTTATGAACTTAACTGATAGTGAAGTGAAGTGAAGTGGAAGTCGCTCAGTCATGTCCGACTCTTTGCGACCCCATGGACTGTAGCCTACCAGGCTCTTCAGTCTATGGAATTTTCCAGGCAAGAGTCTTGGAGTCCTGGACTGGGTTGCCATTTCCTTCTCCAGGGGATAGAGGTTGAGTCATTTCTAGCCAATTTTGTGGATATCATTTGATTGCATCTAACTTTTTCTTGTAACTTCTCATCTAAGTGGATAGTACTAATGACAGTTTTTAATAGATAATACACATGTTATTCATAGTTAAATTTTATTGAGAGAAGAATTTGTCTGTTTGAGCACTTGTTTTAAAAAATCCTGTATAAATACTGTTTAAATCAATAGCTCTTAAAGTATTTTCAGTTGATGTTCTGACAAAGCTAATTAAATGTATGTGGGCCCTATCTTGACTACTTTATAAATGAAATCATTAAGTAGGTTTCACATTAGGGGGTTTTGCTTTAATCTTTGTACCTTCCTGCATCTTTCATTCAGTTTAGTTTTCTGATGTTTTTCCATCTTTGTTTTAAATTCAGGTTTATATATGAAACAGAACATTTCAATGGTGTTGCTGAACTCCTTGAAATTTTAGGAAGGTAAGTCAGTTTTTTGTTCTTTTTAAGAATTAAGTAACTTTGAATGTTTTATGTATTAAAATATTAGCTGGGATTAGAGAAATTATTTCACATTTTAGAATTTGAATATACAGTATAAGGCATAGTTTCTCAACTGAGTTCTTACTGTAGCTTTTTAGGGGGTCAGCATATTAAAGTAGTGCCACACAGAGCATCTGTTTCAGAGTGGACTTCCTGCTTTTGAAACTGTGGCATATTTTATGCCTAATCTTGCTAGACCGCCTCGGAAATTTACAGGATCTGACTGGTAAGGGATGAAATAAACTATAGTGAATCTTTGATGAAGTTACAGGAGTTCTTGTTCCAGTGTTGATGGACCATTCCCGTACATCTGTTCTTTTTAGAAGAGTCTATAACCTTCGATTTTAGTTCTGTGATCTTTGTTGCCTTCTTGTTCATCACATAGCAGTATTAACCTGAGAGTTTAGACCCTGTATTTAAAGAATGGTTTTAGTCTCCTCTGTTAATATTTAGGGCATGATTATAGAGAGAACTGTTCTTAATTTCAGAACTTTCAAAGTAAGAGAAACTACCCATTTACTTCAGGATATATTGAAAATTCTAACAATATTGTGATACTGACTCTCCTGTACTTTAGAGAAGAAAAATAAAGGCATCAATAAGTGATAGGCTTTATAGAAAACGTAAAATTTCTTAGTGGGACATTGAATTGGCAGTTCTTATTTTCTTTGGGACCATTGCATGACTTAGAGGAACAGGCTTCCTAGTGACAGTCTGTCTAATTTAGGTTGCAGATAAGTAAGTCATTCAACACCAGGCCTGAAGCAGAGCAGTTCCTATGTACTTGGGGATGTAATAACTTAGAAATAAAGTAGTAACTACGTAACCCTTCCCCTGCCTTTTTTTCCCCCTCCAGTATTATCAATGGCTTTGCATTGCCACTGAAAGCAGAACATAAACAATTTCTAATGAAGGTTCTTATTCCTATGCATACTGCAAAAGGATTAGCTTTGTTTCATGCTCAGGTAAGTAGCAGATTTCAGGTGAAATGAACATTGTTTCAAAAACCAATATAAAGGCAGAGAAACTGAGAAATTCTGAGGTGGCAATTTTAAGTATACTTAAGCAATTTGCTTTGTAAGTTGCCCAAAGCAAATTTTTAATTATATCATAATTTTTAAAGCATGATGATATTTAGTACTCGTAAATAAGCTCAATGCACTTTAAGTATAGATATAGGAAAAATCAGGTTCTTTTCTAGTCCAGGCCTTGACCTAATTAACTGTGTGACTTTGAATACATCCCACATATTTTCAGAATGTTCTGTCTAGCCTGCATGACCTAGTTAGACAATGATTTTGGTTTCTTCTATTAACACTCAGAGAATATCATATCAGCACAGGCATACATGTTAGAAACACGCTAAAAAACTAAAATGTTAGCGCTAGTCTTATTTCACTCAGATTTATTTATCTATCTGTTTATTTAGTGGGCTGTGGTTACATTTCTGATTTATAAGACAAAGATAGTTAATTTTAATTCCCCAAAGAACTGGTCTACCACCTCAATGATATCGAAAGATTGATATGCCCAACTACATTTTATTTAATATTTCAGTTAACTTAATATTCAGAAGTTAATACTGAAAAAAGGACATCTTTTTTAAGTAGAAGTTATTTACATAATTATGGGTATATTTATTTTTAATATATTGCCATAAACTGAAGTTTATTAAAATGAAGTCGTTTTGTTAGCTAAATATAAAAATCCTGCATTACTAAATGTTATTTCATTCAGTAATATTTATAAACTGTCCCTTGCATTTTAGCTAGCCTACTGTGTTGTACAGTTCCTGGAGAAAGATACAACACTAACAGAACCTGTAAGTGTTTTACTTATTTTTATGTTTTTGGTCTACATCATAGCATTTTATTTTAGCTTCCTTTATACTCTTAGAGCTCTACCAAACAGTCGTAGTAATATATTTTAAATTAAAATCATTTGGAAGAAGAAAAGTGAGGTTAATCTGTATTTAAAGAATAAGAATGGGATGGCAAATTCTCATGAATTGTGTATCTTAAATAACTTAAATATAGGTTAAAATTAATATATAGTAGTTAAGATGTGTGGTGACAGGCTCAAATGACTACAGTGAAATCATTTATACATTTATTATCTTCAATGGTAGTCTTTTTCATCTTCATTCACCTTTTAAAATTAAAACATTAAAACATACTGTAAGGATTCCAAAACTATTTCCTTGAATTTTGTTTTATCTTTAGGAATAGGATTTTCCCTCTTATTTATGATAAACCATGTGATAGGGATTGAAAACATTTCCTTGTCTTTGGTGACTGAGCTATAATCTTGGAGTAAAGATAATTTACTTTATGAATCAGCATAGCAATTCAGTCTTAGAATTCTCCTGCTTACTAATTATCTATTAATACAAAGATTTGAGAGAATAAAAATATTACCATGAAAATTGACTGAAGATTGAAGAAAAACAAAAGATAAGTTTAGGGAGAAACAGAAAAGGATAAACACTTAGAAAACAATGTTTTAACCTTGGTGAAATAAGTATTCTGAGAGAGTGTTTTCTAGGTATTCTAAATCTAAATAGTTAAAGAGTTCTTGACAAATAGCACAGGGTTTGAAGGATTTAAATTATATGATTTTCTTCATATTAGAACTTTCTGAGGCTAGGGGCACTTGCAAAAATTACATACTTGGTCTTCCTTTGACTTGAGTTTTGTGTGTGTAAAGGAACAAAAGGTATTTTTCCACTCGCTGATATTTAGAGCTTTAGACTTTTTAGATTTGCTGTTCTTTCTGAAATAGCTAAAAACAGTTTTTAAAGACAAATAGAATTAGAAGCCCAGTACTTACATGAAACCACATTAACCTCTAAAGTGGATTAAAACTTAATAGAAATCCATGATAACATATTAGAATTCAGAGAAAGAAAGCCCATAATATGGTTTATGCATGGTGGCTAATAAACAGATATGCATTAAATATGGTTAAGTTAATATGGAGTGGATTTGGGAGATAGCTGATTTCTTTTTAAAGAGTGAAAGGTTAGGGAGAGGGATGAGGGCCAGGCATTTGAGTTAGGTGAGTTGAGTTAATAGCAATAGGAGCTGCATGAGGAGGTAAAATGTCCAGGTTAACAAAGGAGAATATTTTTCAATTCATTAAGATCTGCAGATAATAGAGATCTTGGAATTACTATTCTAGGCCATCCTAGCACCAAAATTATGGCCATAGTACTTGGGTTTGAGCCCTAATAATCATTTTCTAGAAGCCTGGCATTCATATCAAAGCTTCCTACAGATTGTAAATAATTCAGAGGTTTGGCTGGTTTGTTACATTCTTCATGTTCTTAGATCTTGGATTGAAATTATTTTATTTTCCAAAATGGAAATGACTTTATTGTTATATCTATTTATCAAAGGAGTGTATTAATTTGATTCACATAAGACAAAACCATAAAGCGTAATGTGAAGGAATTCCTTGAAATTCCCCTAAAGATAACCATAAACCATACAAATTGGTGAATACATTTCTATAAATTTTGCATGTATATTTTTGTGTAAAGTTAAACAGTGGGAAATGCTGACTGGGTTTTTTCACCTCAGTATAACATGGATATCTTGCCATATTACTCTGCTTCATATTTTCATTGGTAGCATCAAATTCCATTGTATGGATTGACATAACATATTTAACTCATCCTTAATTCATGGACACTTGAGTTATTGGAGTTTTTGTTGTTATTAACATGTTGCCGGGTTATAGGGATGTTTTAGTGTGTTGGAATTATTCTTTGTCCTGTCTATAGTGTTGCTTACCAAATATATCTTAATGTATGTATTAAATTAGCCTCAGAACTGCACACCAAAAAAAGATAAGGTTTACTGTATGTAACATTTTTAATAAGCCAAGTTACTGAAATTAAAACCTGTTTCTGGGTCAGAGTACAATGTGTCATGGTGCCTGTTTCCCCACATCAGCCGGTACTGAATATTTTAAAATTTTGCTAGTCCGATAGGTATGAAATATTTTAATTGGATTTTTAAAATTATCACAGCCATTCTCTTATAAAGTTATTGGTCATTTATATTTCTGTGTCCTTTCCCTACTTTTCAGACTTTGCCTATTGTGTTTTGCAAGTATTTTTTTTAACCATTTGGAGTTTTCCTTTTAACTTTGAATATACTGTTTTTAATATTTGCCTTTTTAAAGAACTAAAAAACAATTTTAATGTTGGGAAATCTATTCATCATTATAGCTTCTGGCTTTGGTGTCATGCTAAGTAAAATCCTTCTACCTTTTGAGATTATAAAAACACTCTCTAGTATCATGTTCTAGTTATTTAACGGATTTAGTTTTTACATGTAAAAACTTTATTCCATCTATAATGTTTTTCTAGAGCTGCCATGACAAATTACCACTATCTTGGTGGTTTAAAATGACAGAAATGTGTTCTCTCACAGTTCTGAAGGCCAGAGTCCAAAATCAAGGTGTCATCAGGGCTGCACTCCCTCTAGGTGCTCTAGGGGTGATTCGGTTCCTTGCCTCTTCCAGTTTCTGGTGTCTCCAGGCATTCCTGGTTTGTGGCTGCATCTCTCCAGTATCACATTGCTGCCCCTTCTTCTGTCTCTCCTCCAATGTTATCTCTTATAAGAATACTTGTCATTTTGGATTTAGGGCCCATCCAGATAACCCAGAATGATTTCACCTTGAGATCCTTAATTATATCTGTAAAGATCCATTTTCCAAATAAGTCACATTCATAGATTTCATAGAAATTAGGACATGAACATATCTGATTGCAGGCCACCATTCAACCCACCACACTGTTGGAAACTGAAATTTTCATGTGACAAGGGTAAGAAATTGTATTTGTCTTCTATTACTGCATAACAAATTGTCACAAAGTTTAGTGGCTTGAAACAACAAGCATTTATTATTGGATAGTATCTGTGAGTCAGGAATCCAGGCACGACTTAGCTGGATCCTCTGCCTCAGGGTCTCTCATAAGACTGCAGTCAAGGTGTTGGCCGGGTAAAATCTCAGATGAGGGAGGAGCTGCTTCTGAGTTCACATGATGGTTGGTGGTAGCATCCAGTTCTTCACATGCTGTTGGACTGCTGTTCCTAACTGGAAGTTGGCGAGCAGCCACCCTCCGTTCCTTGGTACTTGGGCCTGTCTGGCTTCCCAGGTGGCATTAGTGGTAAAGAACATGCCTGCCAGTGCAGCCGATGTAAGAGACATGGGTTTGATCTCTGGGTTGGGAAGATCCCCTGGAGAAGGTCAGCACAACCCACTCCAGTATCCTTGCCTGGAGAATCCCGTGGACAGAGGAGCCTGGCTGGCTACAGTCCGTGGGGTCGCACAGAGTCGGACATGACTGAAGCAACTCAGCATGATGGGCCTCTCCAGCATAGCAAACTTGCTCTATCAAAGCTGCAAGACAAGAAGGCCCAGGAGAATCTGTTCATAAAATGGAAGTCACAGTCTTTTGTAACTTTCCCATGGAAATGACATTCTGTCCCTTTTGCCACATTCTGTTGGTTAGAAGCAAGTCCCCAGGCCAGTGCACACTTAAGGGAAGGGCTCGACTACACAAGAGGGTGAGTTCAGGAAATCAGGACCATAGAAGATTCTTTCAGGCATCTGCCTCCCACAGGAGCTACATTTTTTTTCTAATTGGTGACCCACCAGTTCAATTGATTGACTAATTTAGCTGTTTTCCAGAACTGAAATGCCACCTTTGTCATATATTAAGCCTTGTTTATACTTAAGTCTGTCTAGACACTCCTCTATGTCATATCTTTTCTGTCAGTTTCCATGCTAATACCTTACTGTTTTAATTATCTGATTATTATAACTGATATTTTGTTTTAAAGGTATTGATTTTTATATATTTATTTTTTATCTAACCACATACTGAATTTTCCTATTCATTTTAGTACTTTTTCAGTTCTTTTAATATTTATACACTTAGGCAAGTAAGTATAATTCTGGTATTCCTTTCCAACATTATTTATCAAATTCTTCTTACTGGATCGGCTCCAGAACAGTGTTCTTCCTCAGTTTTAATTTGAATGAGTGTTCATTACTGGACGAGACCAATAACTATAAACTTACTTAAAAGGCTGTCAAAGATTTACCTCTACCAAAGCACCCAAATGGTTTACTGCCTATTTCCAGGAATCATAAGTTGATTGCTGATGGTTTCTGATAAATTCTTAGTTTAAGCTTACAAAATTGTTATCAAAATATATAGTCAATCAAACAACTGTTCAAAATCTTTTGAGATGATCGTATAGTCTTGGGGGTTTTTTTCATCCCTTTTAACCTATAATGAGTTGAATCATTCTGGAATTTCTGGAATAACTTATGGGGTAGATAGTATTATTCTGTTAATATACTGTTCAGTCACTCAGTCGTGTCTGACTCTTTGGGACCCCATGAACCGCAGCACGCCAGACCTCCCTGTCCATCACCAACTCCCGGAGTCTACCCAAACTCATGACCATTGAGTCAGTGATGCCAACCAACCAGCTCATCCTCTGTTGTCCCCTTCTCCTCCTGCCCTCAATCTTTCCCAGCATCAGGGTCTTTTCAAATGAGTCAGCTCTTCGCATCAGGTGGCCAAAATATTGGAGTTTCACCTTCAATATCAGTCCTTCCAATGAACACCCAGGACTGATTTCCTTTAGGATGGACGGGTTGGATCTCCTTGCAGTCCAAGGGACTCTCAAGAGTCTTCTCTAACACCACAGTTCAAAAGTATCAATTCTTTATAGACCAACTCTCACATCCATACACGACTACTGAAAAACCATAGCCTTGACTAGACGGACCTTTGTTGACAAATTAATGTCTCTGCTTTTTAATACGCTGTCTAGGTTGGTCATAACTTTCCTTCCAAGGAGTAAGCATCTATTAATTTAATAGCTGCAAATCACCATCTGCAGTGATTTTGGAGCCCCCAAAAATAAAGTCAGCCACTGTTTCCCCATCTATTTGCCATGAAGTGATGGGACTGGATGCCATGATCTTCGTTTTCTGAATGTTGTGCTTTAAGCCAACTTTTTCACTCTCCTCTTTCACTTTCAAGAGGCTCTTTAGTTCTTCTTCACTTTCT
>NW_011494894.1:764198-777137 GCF_000754665.1 Bison bison bison
GGGACTGGATGCCATGATCTTCGTTTTCTGAATGTTGTGCTTTAAGCCAACTTTTTCACTCTCCTCTTTCACTTTCAAGAGGCTCTTTAGTTCTTCTTCACTTTCTGCCTTAAGGGTGGTGTCATCTGCATATCTGAGGTTATTGATATTTCTCCTGGCAATCTTGATTCCAGCTTGTGCTTCTTCCAGCCCAGCATTTCTAATAATGTCCTCTGCATATAGTTAAATAAGCAAGGTGACAATACTCTTTTTCCTATATACTGTTATATTCAGTTTAATACAGATTTTTACAACTGTGTTTACTTGAATTCATGACCTCTTGTCTCACTGTATTTGGCTTATCAGAACTGTGCTAGCCCTGAAATAAATTTGGAAGCTTTCTGGCTTTTGGGGGGTGCTTCATGATGGTTTAAAAAACAGGAATTATCTGTTCCTTAGTTTTTCCATAAAATAACCTCCCTTCCTCACCCCACCAAGTCATTATCTCATACTTAGTAGGAAGTAGCCCTTACTACTATTAAAATTACTTTATTTATAAGTTTAATTGCTAACTATGTCAGTCTTCCTGCTTCATGAAAATCAGGGACCATCTTCGTCTTGTTCATCAGTGTGTCCCTGATCTAGAGCAGTATCTGGTACAAAGGCACTCAACAAGTATCTGTTGAATGGGTAAAAGCCTAAATAAAGCTGAGCAGAGTAAGGGGAGATGCAGAGGTATTGAATAATACTTTCTTCTACTTCAGAATGAATATTGATATTATCACGGTTATTTAAAATTTCCTGAGGTTAGCCAGCTTCATTGCTTAATTCATGCCAAATTTTTCCCTTTTTTGCAGGTGATCAGAGGATTGCTGAAATTTTGGCCAAAAACATGCAGTCAGAAAGAGGTGAGTTTTAACAAAAACAGTGCATTTTATTAGAACTTTTCAATCTCAGGGCTATAAACCGTGCTTCCTTGGGTTGTGGGTATCACCACCACTACCTACCAAGTGGACACTGTTCTGTGGGGTTTAGAGAAACTTGGTGGAAGAGCTGTCCATTATGGTAAGTGGCATGTACTGTCAAGGTATTTTTCGTCCACTGTTAACCTTCTCATTTGTGTTTTCTGTATTAACATCATATAATTTGTCATATTATGTTTCTTAAAAGAAAATTTTTTTAACCTAGGTGATGTTTTTAGGAGAAATTGAAGAAATCTTAGATGTCATTGAACCTACACAATTCAAAAAAATTGAAGAGCCTCTTTTTAAGCAGATATCCAAGTGTGTATCCAGTTCTCATTTTCAGGTATGGTGTTTTCAGTGAAGCCATTTTTATTTTACACTATTACTTTTCTTAGTTTTGATGTTTCTGAATGTCTTTTTTAGGTTGCAGAAAGGGCACTGTACTTCTGGAACAATGAATATATTCTTAGTTTGATTGAGGAGAATATTGATAAAATTCTGCCAATTATGTTTGGCAGTTTGTACAAAATCTCCAAAGAACACTGGAATCCGTAAGTGTCTTTTATGTTGATTGTGTCATTTTTGTTTTTCTAACATCTTTGTCATTTGATCTCATAACTCATACATAGGAAACCTATACAGATTTGGAACTCCCAAGGTTAACATCACATGGTTCTATTCTGCAGTGAGTTTTATGAAGTTGTACATATATGTGGGTCTGTATGTTTGTTTGTTTGTAGCAGAGAAAGGTTTATTGCAGGGCCAAATGAAAAGAATGGGGTGGCTTATCCTTAAAAACTCTGAACTCCTGCATGTTCTTAATTACAGTTTAGAATTGCAAATCTAGGGACTGTTTGGTATGACATTCTGCCAGTATCCAGGCTCACATCTCAGCTGGCTTAGCCCAGGGAGAAGCGTCAGTGCTCAGGGTCACGTCAGTGATGTTTAGATTGCTTATGTTCTAAATTCTGTAACATCCTTATCCTGTTGTCTACTTTTCTTTCTTCTAACAAGTCATAGTAATTGCATCTTTTTCAGCTGCTTTTAATACTATTATTCAGGAGTTGTGATAGTAGACTCTAGAGTAGTCCCTGTGTTCCCTCATAGCTCAGTTGGTAAAGAATCTGCCTGCAGTGCAGGAGACCTGTGTTCGATTCCTGGGTTGGGAAGATACCTTGGAGAAGGAAATGGCAACCCACTCCAGTACTCTTGCCTGGAGAATCCCATGGAGAGAGGAGCCTGGCAGGCTATAGTCCATGGGGTCGCAAGAGTCGGACACGACTTGGTGACTAAATCATCAAATCAGACTCTAGAGCAGACAGGAAGCTGGCCATAACATTTTTAGGGTTTAACCCAAGCATGACACAGTGAGAAAAATGTGAATTTTGGAACCAGATAGACCATCTCTGCTACCACTGGCTTGGTGACCTTGAACAAATTACTGAACTTCTTGAGCTTCAGTTTATCCTCACTAGTGGATTGACTGAGTCAGTGTCAAAGCCATTTCAGAGATGATAGTGATACATTTCCCATCTGGTAGTAGCATCAGTAACCCAGCACTGGCTTGTTTTCCTTTTAGGACCATTGTAGCACTGGTGTACAATGTGCTGAAAACCCTCATGGAGATGAACGGCAAGCTTTTCGATGACCTTACTAGCTCATACAAAGCTGAAAGACAAAGGTATTTGACATTTTTAATTACAAAGTTAACTGTACATTTTAGATTACTTGAATGTGATTCAGTCCAGTAAGGTATTCTAGGTTAAAATTATGTTTAAAAAGCCAATTACATCAGCCATTACAATTTGAACATCTCAGGTGGTGTTATGGTTTAGAAACTGCCCACCAATGCAGGAGACGCAAGAGACACGGGTTCAAGGCCTGGGTCAGGAAGATCCCCTGGAGGAGGAAATGGCAACCCACTCCAGTATTCTTGCCTGGAGAGAATCCCATGGACAGAGGAGCCTGGTGCACTACAGTCCGTAGGGTCACAAAGAGTCGGACATGACTGAAGCGGCTTAGCATAATAAACACTTTATGGGCTTCCCCGGTGGCTCAGGGTAAAGATTCCGCCTGCCAACGCGTATGAACAGAGGAGCCTGGCAGTCCAGGGGGTTGCAGAGTTGGACTTAGAGATTAAACAACAACAACAATAATAATAAATACTTTAAAGTCATATGCAGGTAAACTCCTAATGGTAAGATGGTTTTAATGTGGATCATAAATTCTGATCTCATTGTGAGCCTTAGACTTCATCAGTCTTGGTAACATCTACATTGTGAAATACATTTTATATTAAATTTTAAATACTGTCTTACTCAGTTTGTTTTACATTTATGAGAATTGCTTTGTCCTCGTGGGCGTCCATAGTGAGCTTATTCTTCAAGCTGCTCCTTGCACAATATTTAAACTTAAGGTGGACAATAACTGAGGTACCTGAGCCCATATATTTGTAATAATTGTATCACCTATTATGTTTGGAAAAACCGATCTACTTTGACTGTAAGTTCCTAGTCCTGGTTTTCTGGTGTCAAGTAGAGAAAGGATCTCTCTCCTTCAAGGTCATCCTAGTCCATCAATAACTAACTCAATGCGTTATTTCTTTTAAATAGCACCTTTCAGGCAGGAATACAAATTAGGAGCCCCGGAAGCAATAGGAAGAAGGAAGAGATGACTGGGATCATATGAAACTTACATTGAAAAATGCGTATTTCACATAAGACTGATCCTTGTATCTCACTATCTGCATAAATCAGCACTTTTGTCCCCTTAAAGCATATGTAACTGTGGAACTGTAAGCCTGTGGGTTTTTCACACATTTATATAGCCCTTCAGAATAGTTTGATCCACATTATTCAAAAATGTTCTCTTTAGAACTGAAATTAAGTATTAATAGTTGAAGCAACATGTTTTGAGTTTTGTGGGGTTAAGAGATTATTCAGAGTTTAAAGTTTCCATCTGACATGCAAGAGACAAGAGATTGTAAGACACAGACTGGTCGGTAACTTAGAGATGGGATTTGGAAGGATGCGGGTCCACCAGGAAACGGCCCCAGACCGACTCGCGGCCAGCCTGTCAGTCTGTTGGCAAAAGAGCAATTGTGACGATACAACCACTGCACGGGGTTTACGTGACTGAGTCCACGTTGAGTGGTTTGTCAACCATGAAGCACTAACACAGTGGCCGTGGCGATGCTGATACATTTCAGTTAGTGCAGGAGACGGACGGACTTGGTTAATTACACTGAGGACGGTAATGGCAAATAATGCAGTACCCTAGGTAAACCTGACTGTCAAATGCTTTAGGTGGAGGGGTTTAAGTGAAATGTGAGTCAATAAGTCTATTTTCCAGGAAACTGCCAAACAGCATGTTTCTTCAAGCTATGAAACAAGTTTCTAACTACAAAATTCCTGCTCTGTTTACAGGGAGAAAAAGAAGGAATTGGAGCGAGAAGAATTATGGAAAAAATTGGAGGAGCTAAAGCTGAAGAAAGCTCTAGAAAAGCAGAACAGTGCTTACAACATGCACAGTATTCTCAGCAATACAAATGATGGATAAAAAAAAAAGCCTGCCACCTCTGTTGGCTAGGCAGTTTTGTACACTTTTTTGAAATATGTAAAAATTATGAAACAAACCTCATCAGTATAATATAATTAAAAGGCCAATTTTTTTCCTGGCAACTGTAAATGAAAAAATATATGGACTAAACATAGCCCTGTGCTGTATCATGGCCACAGTATATTGTAACCCTTGTCTAATCATTGATTTGTGTCACTTCTGAAGTTTCACAGAAATGAACGAACTTTCTCATCGATGTGATGAGTGAGATAATTACGGGAGTGGTAGGAATCGTGGCTGGAATCCTGGTTTGGGTTGTGTTGCACACAGGTGTAGCCGTCTGCTCTGTGTATTTTTCCCTTTGATAACGTGCTTTTCACATCGCTGCAAACCTTAGTTACATCCTAGGAAAAAGACTATTTCCTAAACTAAAACTAAGGTGTAATTCTTATCCTTTCCTTCATCTCTTCCAGAAGTATGATGGAGGGAACTACTTGCCCTAAGCCTTCCTTTTGATACATTACTGTACTCTGGAATTTGAGCAAAAACTTAATTTCCAGGCTTTTAAAAGCACAAATTATAAATGCTGGGAAAGTAAACCAGATTTCAGATCAGTCCTTATGCACCTCCTCCTTCATCTGCAACTCCCCAGGGTGATGAGCACAGATGGGTGGAGGCAGCACGGAAAACACAGCCTGCCTCTCAGTTCATTCCTCCTCTTCCTCCCAAAGGCTGAAGGCAGGGCCTTCCCAGTCCTCACAGCCTGCCCTTCTCCGGCCCCTCCCGACAGGGATGGAGGCTTTGATTCCCACCGTGTGGTGGTGCAGAGCGCGCGTTGTCACTGCCTGGCTTTACGTAAAGGAAATGCAGTAGGCTTCCTCTGTAGGGTTCTGAAAAGGCGGCCTGTAGGAAGTCATGTATGTTTTTACTTGGTCAAGTTATTTCTCACGTTTTATTATCAGAGTACCATTCCAGTCTCTTAACTTGCAGTTGTGTGGAAAACTGTTTTGTAATGAAAGATCTTTATTGGGGGATTGAGCAGCATTTAATAAAGTCTATGTTTGTATTTTGCCTTATGTCACCTTTGCTTTTTTCAGCACTGAGTTGAGATGTCCAGAAGCCCGCCCCCTCCATTCATTCATATATATGTACATACGTGTATACAGAGAAAACCTGTAAGGCAAACTGCAGGTTGTGCGCCAGTTAAATAGGAAGACTGTGTGCCAGAGTCGAGTGTTCCAGCCATTTACCAGTGTTCTATTTTATAGAATTTGTACATAAAATTCTAAATTTGAGGATATCTCTCCATCTTCTTTCATGTCCCTTTATGTTCACAGGATGGGTTTAACTTAGCTTAAATGTGTACAAATACACAGACAGTGTTAATTAAAACAGACCCAGGAGCAAAATCTCAAAATCTGTAAGTAATGGCACTGTTTTTTATGGGGGCAGGCAGGGAGATTGTGGCAGAATCAGAAATTGTTACCAGGCTTTCAACTACTGATACCTGCTTCTGCTCTTTCACAACCATAAAAAACTCTAGCAAAAATTCTAGCACACTATTCCTAGGTCACTACGAAAGCAGCTCATTCCACTCACTGTGGCCCCAGGAGAAACTTCCTTTTGGAATACGGCTCATACTTTACAGTTTCCAAGTGGCAGCCTTACCACAACCGTCCAGACCCAGTGTTCTTGCCCAACGCTCCACGCTAACCTGAGGCCAGCTGGGATTACTGACAGCTGGGGGCAGCAAACGCAGAAGAAAAGGGATCCTACTGCTGAACACCGCAAAAGGCAAACCCAGCCCCCTAGAGGGAAGGCTGGGTCTAAATGCCTTGTCAGTCTAAACATATATCCTTTACTAAGAGCAGCTAGAGCAGGTTTTGACAGGCTGCAGTTAATAGCTAGAAACGCTCACTTCCGACCTAGGTACTCACTCTAAAGCATATTCAAGAGGCCTCTCAACTTCCTAAAATAACAGGAAGTGCAGTTGCAGTATGTTCATTGGAGCCAATTTTGTGAGATACTTGGTACGAAAATGGTGTGTCAACTTTAGAAATCCTTTAAAAACACACACACTTGTTTTTTAGTACTGTTAATGTAAGCTTCTATACCAGACTCTGCACTTGCCTTCCAGAAAGGTGCTACAAGACCTCAGTTAAAGTTTGTGTGCCTGCTTCAGTGCCACAGAAAAACAGCACAGAATATTTCCTTACACAAGTTCACTTTTAATAATTCAACCAAAAACCACAGTTTCTTGCTAAGTTAGACATGAGATTAAAATTGGCCCCCTCATACATTGGAGTTTTTCTCTTTGAATTACCTAAATCTAAATTATGAAATTGAAGTGCTACCCACAAAACTGAAGAAATGCTACCCAAGTCCTCTCTGGATGCAAAGGTCATGTAAACAGTTTAGAACTCCCCAAAATAATTTCCAAAACCTTAAGTCAGTCAATGGCTACCATGTGAAAAATGCCCAGACGGTACTCCGTTCAGGCTAGGCTGAAAGCTCTGAGGGTCCATGCTGAGGGTGCCTTTCTCAGATGGGCGGGCTGCAGGACAGAAGAGTTAACACAGCTTATTCACGGAGCTTCACCGCCACTTCCTGCCCACCCTGCCCTTCCCTGCACGTGCTTGTGACATACCTTGGGAGTCCAGGCTCACACCCCCTTTTATTTGGAGGTCACGGGATAAAAGCATACCAGTGCCTACTGATGTAGCAGATGCGCACACCAGCTCACTGATTGTTTCTATATTAACCTAACTTTTATTCACCTGTTAATGAAATCAGAACACACTGAGGAGGGACCTACTCTGCACACATATCCTAGCGCTTCTGCATGTTAATCACACCAAACTCATAACATCCATCAGTCAATATTCTAGCCAGACAGGTAGGTAGGTGGCTGCTCAGTCCACAAGCGATCTAATTACTATAGTTTCCACAGTAGTTTTAAAAAACAGTCTCATTTAATATTTAACACATGAGTGAGTGCATCAGAGACTCGCACATGGCACCAGAGATGTGATGGGTTTTGTTTCTCATGAATAACACACTGGTTCCACACTGTGACCTCCACCACCGGAGAGTCACCAGTGGGGGAGAAGAAAGTCACACACACTTTTGTTCATTTAAAAAAAATCTCAAGGAGAAAACCTATGATCAGAACCTTAATCATCCTGTTAGACCTTAACTATACACCAAACCAAGGAGAAAGGAAGACGGCTTCCACAAACCTTCAGAAAACTGGATTCTATCTGAGTCCATCTTCCATTTGACATATTCATGTCATATGTCAAAAAACGTTCATTAATAATTTAAATACTTAAATAACGTTTAGGTCATCCACTGGATCTGTTCCACCGGGCTCTAAGACAGTCTCGTTGGGGGGCCAGGTTAGAAGCTGCAGTGTGACAGGCTAGGCCCCCGGCAAAGCCCATTTTCTTCAAGTGAGGACTGGATCGTTGGCACCTTGGTTTACCAAAGTGGAAGATGAGAACTTCCATCAACTCGGGCAGTTTCTACGAAGAACACTGGCAACTTCAGCTTATGTGGTTTGTTGCCTGACCTCTTTTCTTAAGGTATCGTCTCCGAATTTTCATCATCCATTTCACACTCAGTTTGGCAAATTCTGCAGCTTTAAATAATGCCAAGAAGGCCCCACAGAGAAGAGCAATTGTGTTCCAAGGATTGGCGGTGATTATCTGTGAAATGGAAACAAACATAAGTTTCTCAGTTGGCTTCCATTTTTGATTCTCAGGATTATTGTCAAAGAGCCCCCCAGATTACTGGCACAACAAGAAAAACAACTGGATTTTAAGACCGCCATAACTTGGGGCTTTCTGGCTGTCCAGTGGTTAGAACTCCGTGCTTCCCCAGCAGGGTGCGCGGGTTCGGTCTCTGGTCAGGAAACTAAGATTCGGCATGCCACCTGGTGCAGCCAAAAAATTATTAAATTGCCATAACTCTATACTTGGTTCATAGCTCCAGTTTGAGGAGAAAAATATTAGTCCCTCTTGATAATAAAGCGATCCTGAAAGAAGAAGAAAAAAGAATTTTTCAAAAAAGCTCTGCACAAATAAGATAATCAGTGCTGAGTTTTAAATTTCTGGCCTAATTCACAATGCGACCTTGCTTCCAAACAACACTGATGGCCTGCAGGCCAGGTCCCCCGACTCACCTGCCCTGACCGCTTCCCCGAGTCACTGATCCTTCCAGGCCCTTCACAGCTCCCGCTGACCACTAAGCCAAACCCTCTCAATGTGAGCAGAGAGATTTCTTCCACAACCTCCCCTGGCAGTTCCTCACGGTCTGCAATTACTTCCTTTATGGCTTAGGCGGTCCTCTGACCCACTGAAACTCCTTCAAGGCCGAGGTCACAGCTTGTACGTCTGAGTTCCCTGCTTGGTCAACACATAGCACTTCTAAGTTCCCGGTTCAGCAGAGGGACCTCGGGCTCATCCATGAAAGGGGTTTCTCTACCATCACCATTCAGGATGGCTGTGAACGTGATGGATGACTTAAGTCAAGGGACCTTGAGCTCAGGGCTTTACGTGGCCCGGGATAGGACTTAAAACACTGAGCACAGCAGGTTAGAAAATGCCTGATCACACACTTGCCCTGTGGAACTAAAGGCGTTCATTCTTCTACGTGGCGTCTTTTATTCAGGGGGTCCGCACACACTTAATGTGTGCACGGCCCAGCCAGGCCCACAGCTAACAGGGTGGTGGGATCACGCACCACATCACAGAGACCCTCCGGGTTTGAGCCTCAGCTCTGCGATGTCTTCCCCCAGCCCACAACCGCATCAAGATACTTTATGATGATCTTAAAACAAAAACTGCTTATCAGATACGGGACTAGCTCTGGTGGATGGCGTCTCAGGAATGTTCTGGCAAAGCTGTCCCATTATTCCTCCCCTTCTGAGATGGTGAGTATAGAATCTGACATTAATTGATGCTCTCTTTAATTTCTGATTAGTACCTTTCTTTTTTCTCTTTGGCCCCACACCACAGGGCAGGTGGGATTGTAGTTCCCCGACCAGGGATCAAACCGGCGCCCCTTACATTGGAAGCATGGAGTCTTAACTACACTGGACTGCCAGGGAAGTCCCCTGAAAAGTACCTTTCTACTTCGACTTATGACAAATTAAAGATTCTTATTCTACAGAGAAGCAATTAAAAACAAAAAAACAACGGCTTTCAGCAGCAGTAACTAGATGATTAACTTTGTGCTTTCTACTCCACTCACTCACTACCACTGCTGAGTGGCTACTCTGGACTAAGCACCATCCTGGACACCACTTAAACGGTAAACAAAGACGAAGCCCCCATGTTCACAGGGAAGACAGTCTAGCGCTGAAGACGAGATTAAACACAAATGAGAGAGAATAAGCATGTCATAAATACAAGCGGCAGATCAGCGCTACGGAAGGAGATGAGGGCGGCCCGCAAGGATTAAAGCCTAAACGGCTCAGGTAGGAAGCTCATGGTCAAGACCTTAGGTGATACTCACATCCTGGACTTTCTGGATGAAAGGATCTTTCCATTCAAAGACCACAAAAAACAACTGAGTACTTTTCTCGGCAGCAGGTCTCTGGTCAATGTAGTTAACCACACTGGTCTAGGTACAGAGGAGAGAGAGCAGTGTTACTGCCTGTGTGCCGCCCTGGCCAGGGCTGCAGGGGAGGAAAGGGCAGTTTAGGGGATCTGACACCCCGGCTCCCCTCGCTCCATCTTTTGGAGGCAGAGAGACAAAAACCTCCTCTACACGACGTCCTGAGATTGGTCCCAGAGCCCAGGCTTCAGCCTGGTTCCCAAACGACCTGGAGCACACAGTGGGTGTTTTGGACTATCACCAAAACCTGTCACTAGGTACCTGTGCATGCTAAGTCACTTCCATTGTGTCCGACTCTGTGCGACCCCATGGACCATAGCCCACCCAGCCTCCTCTGTCCATGGGATTCTCCAGGTAAGAATACTGGAGTGGGTTGCCATGCCCTCCTCTAGGGGATCTTCCCAACCCAGGGATTGAACCTGTGTCTCTTATGTCTCTGGCACTGGCGCCTCTTGGGAAGCCAGATATCTGTACTCCTGATTAAATCATTTTCAAAGTAATGTTTAAGACTCAACTCACAACATAAAAATCTCACATTTCAAAATACTTGACCTGAAGAGCTGATTCTTACAACCCTTCCAGTCTTCCACGCCTGTAAACAGTTAGCAGGCGTGCTTGGAGAGGCCTGGTTACAGCTACTGCAGAGGCTGGGAGGTGAGATGGAGAGCAGACAGGTCCCAGGGGCAGAAGCCTGGCTGTGCCATCATCTGCTCTGAGCCTCTCCTTTGCACTCATCAGTTCAGTTCAGTTCAGTTGCTCAGTCGTGTCTGACTCTTTGCGACCCCATGGACTGCAGGCTTCCCTGTCCATCACCAACTCCCGGAGTTTACTCAAACTCATGTCCACTGAGTTGGTGATGCTACCCAACCATCTCATCCTCTGCCGTCCCCTTCTCCTCCTGCCTTCAATCTTTTCCAGCATCAGGATCTTTTCAAATGAGTCAGCTCTCCTCTGCACTCATAAACAGGACAAAACGCCCATCTCACTGAGCTGTAGCGAGGCTCTCGTAAAACAACACAAAGGAAAAGCATTTTGAACTTTACAACATGATATAAAAACATTTAGCCCATTTTCACCCTTAAGAAAATAATTTTTAAAACATTTTTGTTCAAAGGAGTGTTCACATTCCCTGCCAAAGACTTCCCATTGTCTGACTTTGAGCAGACAATGCTGAAAGGCACGCGCGCCTTCCACAGCTCATGGGTGAGGGGGCTGGCCCCCTGGTTTCAGATCACTGCTGGAGCTCCCAGGGGAGCCAGGGAGGCCTGTGAAGATCTAACTGTAAGGTGGACACGCCGAGTCTCCTTTCTCAGCTGATTTGGGAGCCAGATAAAAAAGAACTTGTGGAGTTCTTGGCAGAAAAGCATGGTGTAAAAACCCAGGCGATGACAACTGTCTTGCAAAAGAGAAATATTTTAAGGACCTACTGCTAGGGGGTCGTCACCACCTATGACAGGGAAAAAAAAAAGCCTCTCTCTTAAAGAAAACTGGCTTCACGCCTTTCCCAAAGGCCTCCCACCTGGAGAAGTCCTAGGAGCATGGTTCGGGCAGGGGCAGACCCAGAGGAGGCCCTGAGTGCCTGGCTTCCGTCGGCCCGTCTGTCAGCTGGAGTGGGTCCTCCTACTTCAACCCGGCCCCTTCCTAATGCTGCCCTTAAAGCCCAGCCCAAATGGAACTCCCTCCACGGGGGAGCAGAGGATGTGAGAACAGAGCCGCCTCCTGCATGGCCCTGCAGGCCCCCAGCCACTGACACACAGCACGTGGGTGGTCGGGGCCTGGGCGTGCGTGCCGGCGGGAGGACTGAGCCCCGCAGGTGCTGAACCGAGGCAACCCCAGGGTCCCCTCCCTCCACCCCGGCTCCACGCCTGTTTCCAGGAGCCTCTCACTCTCCTGCCTGGGTCACGGCATACTTCCTGGCCTCAGGTCAGAGGGCTGAAAGCTTTCGTATCACACTTCCCATTAGCAAACATTCTGAGCATGTACCCAACACATTGATCACTCTCTTACAAGTGACATTATTTACTATTACTATCCTGACGGTACCTGCGTTTTAAAACACTCAAAAAGACAAAAAGAATGAGATTTTTTTTTTTTTTGAAAACCAAACAGATTAGAATGAGATTTTAAAAATATAAAAAGATACTTTCCTCCTGTGTCCCAGTTGGTCATCATGCACCTAACACTTCAGAGGCCATCCCTGCATCTAACCTCTGCCCTGTGAATAGTCTTTTTTTTCAAATGCAGCTGCCAGCTGCGTGGGAGGGAGTGGAGCAGAGCTACAAACCAGCTCAGATCCAGCTGGACCAGGCACCGCTCTGTGAAATGCTCCACCGTGTGCGCTCTGGGAGCCGCTGGGACAAAAGCAAAGGATCTGGGGCAGGCCGGGCCTGCAGAAGAAACGCGCGGCGAACCCCCCAGCGGCGGGCCCACTCGCTTCCTGTCGGACATCCACTCACCCTTAAGAGCCCGGGGCGAAGCTGACCCCTCCGAGAGGCTCCCTGCACCTGGACTCAAGGGTGGACCCAGGGAAGGTGCGAGGCGAGCCCAGCGCCACCTACCTCCTGCCGGAACTCTACCGCCTCCCGCCCGTCCTCCTCCTTGGTCTCCACCAGGGACATCTTGACCCAGGTGCGGAAGCCCCCGGAGAACTTCCAGCTGGAATAGGCGCTCTCGCAGGCCTGCATGAAGCCAGCTCTGTCTGGGCTTGGAGGGCAGAGAAGGAAGGTCTGTGTTATCAGGCAGGGCTCGAACTTAGCCAGACTCAAACTCCAGCCCCTACGGCCAGCATCTCCTCTGCTAGTACTGGCAGGACCCAGCC
>NW_011494894.1:777288-787898 GCF_000754665.1 Bison bison bison
GGCCGAAGCGTGGTCCCTGGAGCTCCCAGCAGAAGCCCCCCACCCCACCCCCCTCCCTGTCTTCTCCACCACCTGCTCCCAGCAAAGAGGCCTGCAGACTGGGCTGGGCCCCACAGCACCCTGGAGAACTCAGCTTCAGCAGCCCTGGGGTGCCCTCACTGGCCATCAGCCTCTCTAAAGGCCCGGAGAGGGGAGGAGGGTTCCCTTGGGAGCTCTTGGCCAGAAAAGGCATCTGCAGCGCGCGCCCAAGGGTCACAAAGCACCCACGGCCAAGAGGAAACCACAGTGCAGCCCTGAGAACGCTCAGAGGGGCACAGGGACGCGGCCTGCGTCTGCAGGGAAGGGAGGGGAGCTCCAGCTGGAAGAAGGGGCAGAAGAGGCGGAGGCCCCGAGCCCCAGGATGGGGCCACGGGTGTGACCGGCGGAGGCGGCTCACAGCCACGTCAGCCCAGGGGTTGGGGGGGCGGCCTCCCTTCAGCCTCAGCTGCCGACCTGCTTCCTTGAAACAGAGCCGCTGGACCCGGAGGACCTGAATCACCGCCCCCTCAGGCCCCCCTGCAGGACACGCTCCTGCCACCCACAACCACTCTGGGCCCCAGAGATGGTGCAACAGGGGTGTCCCAAGATGAACAGGAACTTGCACCCTCCTACTAGAAACGGGTGGCAAGCGGGCACCGGGACCTCCCTTAGGGCCACCCCAGTCCCTGGACACCGGGGGAACACAGTCCAGAGCAGAGGCTGGACGCCCAGGGCCTCACAGAACCCGGGCGGCCCCAGCCTGTCCTCCGCAGCGCCGTCAGGGAGTGGGGGACCCAAACGCCCACCCTCAGGGGCACAGCCAGCTCTGCGTGCAGGGTCAGAACACCCCCCAGGCTGCCCGGACTGTCTCAGGGGGCCCTCCGTCTGCCCGGCAGCTGCCTAGCATCCCGATTCCCTGCACCTGCCCCCGCCCCCAGCCCAGGGATGCACACGGCTAGAGTGAGATCCCGGGGGTCAAGCAGGCTCTGAAGGGTACCTCTGCAGGAACTCCTGGAAGGACGAGAAGAGCAGGTAATCGATGGCGCTAAAATCCTCGCTGCTCTGGTTCAGGCGGAACTGGAGGAAGACCAGCTCCCGCTTCTGGACCTCCCGCGGCCCCCGCACAATCAGGGCGGATTTCTACAGAGACAGAGAGACCAGAGTGCCAGCCTGGGGAGCCGGGCACACGTGCCTGCCCACCGAGGTGGGCCTCCCAGTGGACCAGGCCCGGGAGACCCAGGACGCAGGAGTCTCCGCCAAGGGGCGGCCCCCACCCCACCTCGACCTTCCCCCGGGGCCGAGGCAGGACACACCTCACAGGTCCGACCCCGGGGGCGTCACCGGGCCTCGGCAGGTGGCCGTGCCTCTCCGGGGAGCTCCACCGCGGCCTCTGCTCCTTCTCTACTGCTCTGCCTGGTGCAGGGAGGGATGCGGGGCCTGGGGACCAGGTGCCTCCTCTCTAGTCCACATCCGTGGACGGCAAGGAGCCACCTCGGGCTGAAGGCAGTAACTGCAGTCAGCTTCCGTCTGCACAGAAACTACTCTCCTTTTGAGCCCTCATTTCATCAATTTCTATGATACTCAGTTAAACTCTATTATAACAAATCCAACCGGCCTGGACGGGTGTGGACCACAGTGACTCCTGGTAAGCGTCCCACTCAGAGGGGAGCCAAGAGGAAGGCAGGCCAGGGAGCCTGTATCTGCAGCGCCATCTAAGTAGACATGGGCTGGTACCCAGAGAACTAAGAGAGCGGGGCATCCGGACGGTGTCTGCACTGTAGTTATCGAGCTCCTCGTTCAAATTTCTTATGGTTCTTTTCATTTAAATTAGCTCCCATTTCCTGGAGTCAATTCTGTCAGTTCCTCTCCAGCCTTTTGTGCTGTTGGTCTCCCGGCGACCCTGAATTCTCCATTCCGAGTGTGGGGTCGGGCTGACTAGCGCGGGTCTGGGGTGTGGGCTTCCTGCTAAGCGGGGCTCTTGCAGGCTCGCCCCAGCCTGGGGCTGACGCGGAGGACGCCCCAAGGCAGTGGGCCTTGCGGGCCCGCTCCATGTCCTCATCTCCCATGAAGAGTCCTTTCCCCCAGGGATCCCCTCCTTCCGCCGCGGATGTCCCGTCTCGAGTTCTGCTGTTCCTCTCCATTGGCCCAGTGCCCAGGCAGGGACCCCCAACCCCGAGCTTATGCAGAGAAGGGCCCCGGGGCCTTCCTCCAGAGCAAACACCGTCCCAGCAGCCCATGGGGGCTGCAAGCCAGGCCGCCAGGCCTGGAGCCAGGATCCCAACTTGCCCAACAGGCAGCCCGGCTCTTCGTGATGAAACAGAGTTAAGAGTGGGAGGAAAGCCTTCACCACAACAGCAGGGACTCTGGGGCACCTGTTTTCGGGCACAGGCTTTCCCTGGCCCTGCTCCATTGATCGATCCAACGGGCTGTTTATACTTTACACCAGTTCCTCAAAATCTCTGGTCCTCCTATCCATTCTTGGTTGGCAGGGTTATTATCGATATTGTACCTTACTCTATCGTGTGCAGGAGTGGGAATCATTTCAGCAGGATTTCAGGAGGTGGTCTAGAATACATATTAACAAAAAGTCTCAGAGGAATTCTTTCATCTCAAGGTCCACCTGGGGCCTCCCTATCACCCAAGGTGTACTCGACATGCGAGCTTCCTTGTCCAGCCGGCCCTTCTGTCCACAGCTTCGCCATCTGCTGCCCTTTGGGGGCCCCTGGCTCTCCAGAGACACCCACCTGTGCAATTTTGCTCAGAGGCACAAACAAGCATGCCGCTGCCTCCCTTTATGTTTTGGTGCAGAGTTCCTCTGCCTAGAAACCCTTTCCTTCCTTGTTTTGAGCTGGAAAACTTAACGCAGCCCTGTCCTTTTGGAAACAAGGATACGGGAAGCAAAGGAGAAGATGTAAATATACACAGAATTCCTTCCTTGTCTCCAGAACCCTCGTCGTCCACTCCCCTGCTGAGCAGAGCCTCCGTGACGGCCAGGGCCGGGGTCCTTGTTCCCGGACCAGCGCTCCTTCTCACACTGGCCCCCATTACTCCAGAACACGGATTCCCAGGCCCCGACCCCAGGAACCACGATTCCGGTGGGCCCAAGTGGGACCTGGAATCTGTATTATCAGAAACAATCCTGGCAGTTCTGTCGAGCACTCGGGTATGGGGCCCGCCTGGCAAATTCACACCAGCTCCACTCTGCAGCCCTGTCTCCTTCCATCCAGGACCAGGTGTCTCATCACACTGCCGGGAATCACAGAGGGTTACTCAGAGAAGGCCGAGGCCCACTGCCGCCCTGGATGCAGGCGAGCCAGCCACGGCCAGACCCCAGAGGACAGCCTCACGTTTGCTGTGGGTGAGGGCCCACACCAAGGGCAAGGGAGGCTAGCTGGCAGAAAGAAGACAGGGGCCCTCGGGGTGTGCACTGCCCAGCCCCAGCCCGGGAGACGAGCGTTACCAGGGTCTGATTGGAGAAGGGGTCCGTGTAGTTGATCCTCTGGGTGGTGCAGTTCACGTCTCCGGGCTGCCCAGGGCTCCTCAGAGGCGGGATCACCTCGTAATAGTGCTTACAGCTGAGCAGCTGGGCCTGACCGGGGTACAGGGCGATGCCTGGAGGGGGAACAGAGAGAAGTGAACACACCCCTAAAACCATATCATGAGTATTTTTTTCACACTCATCAATCACCTAAGTCCAGGACTCCCGGGGTGACTGCAGAGGAAGAAAAGGGCTGTTTACAGGGGGTGGGGAGCCCCGTGCCCTGCCCTCAGAAAGCCCCGCTCTCATGGAGGCAGCCAGGGCCTTCTCATAGCCCCTCTCCTGGCCGGGGACGCAGCCTCCCCGGTGCCTACAGCAATACCCACCCCATTCAGAGCCCTGCTCCACGTGCTCCCAGGGGGTACCCGAGACCGAGCCGGGAGGCCAGGCCCCCGGGACCGCCACCCACCTGCAGGCTCACCGGGTGGCCCTTGGTGGTGGGACTCCCGGACTGGGAGCTCCACGTGTGCAAGTCACGTCTCCAAAGTCCCTCCCCTTCCCCAGCCAAGGCGCCGCGCTCCAAGCTGCAAGGATGGCAGCTGTTCTAACTACACTGAAAGCTGCACGTGGACCTGGGATACCGGCAACGTCAGAGAGGCAAAGGGACCAGATACAGAGAGTAAAACCCACAGAGAGAAAGACCACAGCGGACACAGAGAGGAGGGACAATCATGAAACGGGCGAAGACACTGGGACCAGTACACGTTGTCAAGAACCCCCCGGGAGGGAGGACCCGAGATTCCGGCTCTACGCTGTAAGGGTCACTCGGGGGTGTCTTGTGGGCACAGCAGGGGGGTGCTTAGGCCGGGCGGGCAGAGCTCAAGCCCCCAGACCTCATGCCGCCCCCCAACCCCCACTATTCACACCACGCTACCACAGCCCAGCACCAGCACCGCCACCCTGGAGCGGACAGTCCCCTCCTCGGCACAGATGGCTCCCGGTGGGTGATGTGGCCTGGGGGTCCCCACTCCAGGCAGGCCCCAGCCACCTCTGGATGGCCACGCCTCCCCTGGCCCCCAGAACTTCCACTTCCCCTGGTCACTGGCCGCCAGCTCCAGCCAGGCCAGACTCATCTCCCCAGAGAAGCCCTGTCTCCCTAAGTTCATCTCTGCTCCTACAGACCCACCTCCCAGAGAAACTCTTCCATCTGCCAAAGCCCAGCTCAAATCCTGCTGTGAACGAAGCCTTCGGTGCCCACTCCAGCCCTGCAGCCAGCAAGCACTCCAGGCTCGGTCTGCCTCCCTCCTCGGCACACAACCCTCTGGCTGGGTACCAAGGGCAGCTTGTGGGGTGGGGCAACCCACACCCAGACTGTCTCAGATTCCCCTGCCCTGCCCGTAGTGCCTGACACCATGCCAGGAATGCAATGGTGGCTCAGGGGGTATTTAGAAGTCGCTGCCTGGGACCCAATGCTTGTCCCGGGGCAGACGCTACCTGGGGCGTCGTAGCGATCCACCTCCTTGTAAGACACCGACATGACAGGGTGCTTGAGCTTCTCGCGGAAGTCCATGATAGTCTGGTAGACCAGGAAGACGGCCACGGCCATGAGCAGCAGGTAGATGAAGATGAGCAGGACTGAGAAGACGTTCTTCAGGCAGGCCTTGCTGAAACGGATGCTGCTGGAGGCCGACTCGCTGTCCAGGGCTGAGCGACAACAACACACACATGACCCAGAGGGCGTCTCCAGGCCCTTGACCTGCTTCACCCCAGAGGCGAGGCTGTCTGCACACCTAACCCCCCAAAGCCCAACGCCTGGCACCCATCAACACACACCACACTCCTGCTCTGCCAGGACGGGGACCCAAGCTGGAGGAGACTCCCTGGGACGCTTTCAACCCAGCATGGGCGCTGCCCACCCCTGAGCAGCCCTATCAGTGCGCCCTCCTCTGCCCCGAAGCCCCTCTCACCCCAAGCCTGGCCTGAAGCACTGTTCTCCCAACGGCTGCCTCCTAACTCATCCTTCAGGTTTCAGTTTAGAAAGGCATGTCCTCAAGGAAGCCTCCCCTGACCCCATAACTTGACTGGCACCCCATCCTCAGTGCTCCCAGGACACCCTAAGGTCCTTGTCATCACTCTGCAATGTCACCGTCTACATGTCTTTTTATCCCCCAGGCTGTGAGCTCCACGTGGGTGGATACTGAGCCATTCTTGTCCACACTGCACCCCCAGCCCTTCAGGCGGTGCCTGGAATACAGTGGGCCTAAATGGTGTGTCCTGAGGCCATCCCCTCCCCAAAAGCCCTAAGGTGAAGACTTAAGACAGGATGACAGTGTCTGGAGCAGGGCAGTCAAAGAGCTAAGGAAGTTAAAGAAGGTCATAAGGATGGGCCCTAATCCAATAGCACAAATGTCTATAAAGAAGAGCAAGAGCCCAGTGGCATTTTTCACAGAAATAGAAATAGAACAAAACATTTTCAATTTGTATGGACACACAAAACACCCTGAACAGTCAAAACAATCTTGAGAAAGAAGAACAGAGTTGAAGGAATCACACCCCCTGACTTGAGACTATCAGTTCAGTTCAGTATCTGACTCTTTGCGATCCCATGGACTGCGGCACGCCAGGCCTCCCTGTCCATCACCAACTCCTGGAGTTTACTCAAACTCATGCCCATCGAGTCTGCGATGCCATCCAACCATCTCATCCTCTGCCGTCCCCTTCTCCTCCCTTTTTCCACCTTTCCTAGCAACTTGAGACTATGCTACAAGGTAATCAAAACAGTGTGGTATGGGCACAAATGCAGAAACACAAGGCAAAAGAACAGAACATCAAGCCCAGAAATAAACGCACACGCTCGTGGCTGATTAATCCATGACGAAGGAGGCAAGAACATGCAAGAAAAAAGAAAGTCTCTCCAGTAAGCGCTGTTGGAAAACGGGACAGCTACGTGTGAAAGAATACAATTAGAACATTCTCTAACAACATACACAAAAATAAACTCAAAATGGATAAAAGACCTAAACGTAAGACCAAATACTATAAAACTTCCAGAGGAAAACATAGGCAGAACACTCTTTGACATAAATTGCAAAAATACTTTTTTGGAACTGTTTGCTAGAGTAATGGAAATAAAAACAAAAGTAAACAATTGGGACTGAATTAAATTTAAGAGCTTAAAAACGAAAAGACAATCTTATGGTCTCGGAGAAAATATTTTCAAACTACAAGACTGACAAGGGATTAATTGCCAAAACATAGAAATAGCTCATATAGTTTAATATCAAAAAAAAACAGAAAACAATCCAATCAAAAAATGGGCAAAAGACCTAAACAGACATTTTTCCAAAGACGACATACAGACAGATGGCCAAAAGGCACATGGAAAGATGCTCAACATCGCTAACTATTAGAAAAACACAGATCAAACCACAACGACATCATCACCTCTCACCTGTAGAGAATGAGCATCATTTTAAGAGGTCTACAGATAATAAACGCTGGAGAGAGTGTGGAGAAAAGGGAGGGCCTACACTTCTGGTAGGAATGTAAACTGGTACAGCCACCATGGAGATCGCTACGGAGGGTCCTCAGAAAACTAAACACAGAATTCTACACGATCTGCAATCCTACTCCTGGGCCCATATCTGGAGAAAACACTGATTTGAAAAGATAACATGCACCCCAGTGCTCACTGCAGTGCTGTTTATAACAGCCAAGACATGGAAGCAACCTAAGTCTACCAACAGGTGAATGCATAAAGAAGATGTGGTACACATCCACAGTGGAACACTGCTCATCCATTAAACAGGATGAAATACTGCCATTTCCAGCAACATGGATGAACACACAGATGGTCATATTAAGTGAAATCAGTCAGAGAAAGACAATCATCATTAATACGTGGAATCTAAAAAAAATGATACAAATGAACTTATTCACAAAACAGAAATAGACTCACACACTTAGAAAACAAATTTATACCAAAGGAGATAGCAGGAGGGGGTGTGGGGAGAGAGAAATTAGGGTGTGGGATGAAATATACACGCTACTATATAAAAAGAGGTAAACAGCAAGGACCTGCTGCGTAGCACACGGAACTGTACTCGGCATCACAGAATAACCTATACTGGAAAAGAACCTGAGAAAGAGCGTATGTGCATAACTGATGCATTTGCTGTACGCTTGAAACTAACAAAACACGGTAAACTGACCATACTTTGAAGAGGGAGAGACACGAGGGTGCAGACACTCAGAGAAAAAGTCACACATGAGAACACACGGACTGAAAGCCAAAGGAGAGGGGCCTCGGGAGACTCCAAACCTGCCGACACCGGGACCCTGAACTTACAGCCTCCGTAACTGAGAAAAACATTTCTGTTGCTTCAGCCACCAGCCTGAGGTACTTGGTTAGGACAGGCCGAGCTGAGACACTCCCACAGTGCTCTTGGAGGGTCTCTGCTCCTGAAACCATGCGCTCCCTGAGGAAAAGCCTGTCTCCTCCCCAGCAGCTGAGCACAACGCTGAGGAGGAAGCGGGGTAGGAATGGAAGCCCCAGAAGGTACGTGCTTGGCTTCTGGCTTCCAACAGTGACAAGGCTGCGTGCTCACACCACCCTTCTACAGAACACAATTACAAACTTGGATGAAATAATTTAAAATTATTTGAAGGCACTGGAAAATGATCAAAAGCAAGCTGAAACCAAAAGAGAATCTACCCCTTTTGAAAAAAAAAAACAAACTGCATCTGGTGAGATTTGTAAACTTGCAGCTTTTTGCCTGAGGGCTCTGAACAGTCTAAGGTGTGGTGCAGGGAGACAGTGGACAAAGTCCAAGGCTGGGGCAGCAGCTGGAAAGTTAGGGGGAAACCCTGAAACGGAGGGAGCCACAAGGGGGAATGAACTCGCAAATCCGCAAACAAAACATGCTCCAGTTCTTGCTGAAGACTCCAGGAGGACCAGGAAAAAACAGCAGCTGGAAACCGCAAGATTGAGAAGAGATCAGCTGCTCTTCATGCAAGGAATATAGGCGATTAGAACTTGAGTCTTGCTATTTTATCTACTTGCTAAAAAAAATTTTTCACAGGATCGTAAGAGAATTCAGAACCTCTACAATGTGTCACTAAAAATGTCTGCTGCTGCCGCTGCTAAGTTGCTTCAGTCGTGTCCAACTCTGTGCGACCCCATAGACGGCAGCCCACCAGGCTCCCCCGTCCCTGGGATTCTCCAGGCAAGAACACTGGAGTGGGTTGCCATTTCCTTCTCCAATGCATGAAAGTGAAAAGTGAAAGTGAAGTCGCTCAGTCATGTCCGACTCTTCGTGACCCCATGGAAAATGTCTAGTGTTCAATAAAATAAATCATTAGACATGCAAAGAAACATGAAAATGTGACCCACACTTGAGGAAAAAAGTAGTACATGCAAACAGCACTAAGATGACCCCAAATGTTGCAATTAGCAGACGGGAATTTTACAGCACCAAAAGGACTTACAAGAAAATGTATGGATAAGGAATGAACAGAGGAGAAATACAGAAACCAATGGGAATTCTAGAATGAACAGAGGAGAAATACAGAAACCAATGGGAATTCTAGAGCTGAAAAGAAAAATAAATAAATGAAAAACTCACTGCGAGTCTTTAACAGCAAAAGATGGCAGGAAAACAAAAAAACAGTGTAGCTGAAGTTAAATGAACAGAAATTATCCAATCTAAAAAAAGAAAGATTGAAGAAAAATCTAACAGAGCCTAGATAACTGTGGGACAATATCTAGCAGTCTAACAAAAGGTAACTGGAGAGAGAAAATAGATGCAAAAAATATTTGAAAAAAGAATGGCCCAAACTTCCCAAAAACTGGAGAAAAAAATATCAATTTATAGATTCAAGAAGCCCAATACATGCCAAGCAGGATAAGTAATAAACCAATTCTAGGCAAATCATCCTGAAACTGCCAATGCAAAGATAAAAAAAATCTTGAAGGCACCCAGGAAAAAAAGGAGGGGGGGAGCATATTACATACAGGAAATTAAATCTAACAACAGGTTAATGTTTGATCAGAAGTAATGAAGGCCGAAAGACAATGGGGGCTTCCTGCAGCTCAGATGGTAAAGAATCTGCCTGCAATGCAGGAGACCCGGGTTCGATCCCCAGGCTAGGAAGATCCCCTGGACAAGGAAATGGCAACCCACTCCAGTACTCTTGCCTGGAGAATCCCATGGACAGAGGAGCCTGGTGGGCTACAGTCCACGAGGTCGCAGAGTCAGACACAACTGAGCGAATAACACTACTGCTACAAGGCAACGGAACATCTTTAAAGCATTGAAAGAAAAAAAAATTCCATCAACTCAAGAATTTTTAAATTCCAGCAAACTAACCTTTAAAAATGAAGGGGACAAAAAGGCATTTTCAAACACAAAAGCAGAGAGAATTCACTACCAACAGATCTGCACTAGAATGCATGCTAAAGAAAACTCTGAAATGACACCAGATGGTAACTCTCAGATGTATACGAAGGAATAAAGATCCCTGGAAATGTTAAATATGTGGGTAAATATAAAAAGCCATTTATATAATTTTAAAAATTTAAGGCTATCTAACGCAAAAATTATACAACAATACTGCAAATTTTCTAACTTTCAGGAAAGAAGAGACAGAGAAACAACAAACATATGAGACAGAGAACAATAAAATGGTAGAACCAAATGCAACCGCATCAACACTTGCAGTAAACAGACTAAACACCAATGCAAAGGCAGAGATATCAGTCTGGATTAAACACAAGACCCAACCAAATGCTGCAATTAAGAGATGGACTTTAAATACAAAGACACAAGAGTATTTGCTCATAACTATCTCATTTTCTTTTATTTAGAAAGCACAAAAGCAAGAGGAGCACAGAACTATAAAGGGTCCTAGGTGGTCAGAAAGAAGGAAATCATTCACTTTACATCTACAAACATCGAGCACCAACTCTATATGTAACACTGTGCTACATGCTTCAGGGAGATATCGAGAGAGGATCCCGAGAGAGGAGGACTGATGGTTTGCGCTACAAGTGCTGCAGAACTCCGAAGGCTGTGAGATGTAAACTGTGAGATTTCCTTTCCTCAGAGGGCTGGAG
>NW_011494894.1:787998-789831 GCF_000754665.1 Bison bison bison
AGGGCTGGAGGGGAGTCAGGGAGCCGGGCTGAGGTCAGCAGAGGCTTTGTGGAGGAGACTGCGTTAGCTCTGGGACTAACGCACCGGGAGGATTCTGAGGAAGACATCATCTGGTGCTCACTAGTCACGTGTTGGTGAACTGAAGACCAGATCTCTAGCCCAGAGGCACAGCGGGAGCATGGGCTGCACACCAGCTCTGCTGCGGACTCTGACTACTCTGTGGCCCACAGCAAGCTATCTGGCGCTCCTAGGGCCCACTTGCTGCATGTGAAAAGGAAATCATTTCAGTTTTCTAGCATTTCTGAGAGAAGCAAATGACAAATCTGCTTCAAATGCATGACAGAGTACCTGCCCAATGAATTACTGTCATTGGAGAGACAGACTGTACCCTCTAGCCCTCAAAAAATGAAGCCCTCAGCAATGAAGATAACAAAGATGAAGACCATCAAACAACCATCTCATAATTAATGAGAAAAAATACATGAAGATAAAATGGAGGTGGGACAGAACAGTCTTTCACATAGTAGGCATGTAATGTTCTCATGTCTGTTAAATGGATGAACAGCCCAAAAAACAGATGAACTAAGCTGTGCAATGCCAACTTAGCTACCTCTCAATTGGTCAGTACATTTCAGGCACATAAAACTATAAACCAATTGATGTGCCTTATTATTAATAGCAAAGTTTAAAAAATTCTTCCTTTATAGGAATGCCAATTCGCAGAAGTGTTTGTGTGGTTCCTTCAGGTCGTGAAGAGCAGGTTACGCTAGACAATGGATGTTTAACAGGAAGCAGGAAACCCCAAGGAAACCCCTTGGGTAGCTGAGAGAGAAGCCAAGGTACAGAGCAGCTCCAGTTCTGCAAAAGGAATTAACGCAACTCATGTTTTCAACTTCCGTTGTCTCTGATTCTACTTCTGCTGCTTATTGTTACGAGGAACTGTGTCAATTTCTCCTCCTTCACAGCTTTGCCACCTGCCTTCTCCCTGTGTCTCTCTCATAACTCTGCTCCATTTTACTCTCAAAGTCTTTCTCTAGTCTCGCATTCAGACTTTCTCCTGGAGAGTATCCTGTATAGAATAGGGTTCCCCATTAGGCATGTCACAGACATGGCCCTTCTGCACACTCAACTGCAGATGCCTTCCTTTCGCTCAGGTGCTGATCTCTGATCGGTCACCGAAATTACGATGGTCTGTGCACAGGGGCCTGCCCGCAGCCGTTTTGCTGGGAAGGCACTCCCAGCCCCTACGGCCCACGTGGGACCACAGGTTCACTTCAGCACGAGGCAGGCAAAAGCACGCTCACTGAGTGGCTCGGAACTGCAGTGGCAACAGGCGTCAGGGTGCTGCATCCTAAGATCCCAAGATGAGACGGAAGGAACTCTGAATGACTGAATTGGTGCACAACATCTGAATAGAATCTTCTAAGAGTTGTTAGGGACCCAAAAGGCCATCTGGTCCAACTCCATACCTTGTGCAGCGATGCTGGCCCCACAGTCAACAATGGACATCAAATGAGGGTCCTGGAATACTGACTCCTAGACTCCAAATTTAACTTCTTTACAGGGCTTTCAGTTCAGTTCAGTTCAGTCGCTCAGTTGTGTCTGACTCTTTGCAACCCCATGAATCGCAGCACGCCAGGCCTCCCTGTCCATCACCAACTCCCGGAGTTCACTCAGACGCACGTCCATCGAGTCAGTGATGCCATCTAACCATCTCATCCTCTGTAGTCCCCTTCTCCTCCTGCCCCCAATCCCTCCCAGCATCAGAGTCTTTTCCAATGAGTCAACTCTTCGCATGAGGTGGCCAAAGTACTGGAGTTTCAGCTTTAGCAT
>NW_011494894.1:789952-791990 GCF_000754665.1 Bison bison bison
TTCTTTGGCACTCAACTTTCTTCACAGTCCAACTCTCACATCCATACATGACCACTGGAAAAACCACAGCCTTGACTAGATGGACCTTTGTTGGCAAAGTAATAGCTCTGCTTTTCAATATGCAATCTAGGTTGGTCATAACTTTTCTTCCAAGGAGTAAGCGTCTTTTAATTTCATGGCTGCAGTCGTGATTTTGGAGCCCAAAAAAATAAAGTCTGACACTGTTTCCACTGTTTCCCCATCTACTTCCCATGAAGTGGTGGGACCAGATGCCATGATCTTCATTTTCTGAATGTTAACTTTTAAGCCAACTTTTTCACTCTCCTCTTTCACCTTCATCAAGAGGCTTCTTATTTCCTCTTCACTTTCTGCCATAAGGGTGGTATCATCTGCATATATTTCTGAGGTTATTGATATTTCTCCCAGCAATCTTGATTGCAGCTTGTGTTTCTTCCAGCCCAGCGTTTCTCATGATGTACTCCGCATAGAAGTTAAATAAACAGGGTGACAATATACAGCCTTGATGTACTCCTTTTCCTATTTGGAACCAGTCTGTTGTTCCATGTCCAGTTCTTACTGTTGCTTCCTGACCTGCATACAAATTTCTCAAGAGGCAGGTCAGGTGGTCTGGTATTCCCATCTCTTTCAGAATTTTCCACAGTTTATTGTGATCCACACAGTCAAAGGCTTTGGCATAGTCAATAAAGCAGAAATAGATGTTTTTCTGGAACTCTCTTGCTTTTTCCATGATCCAGCGGATGTTGGCAATTTGGTCTCTGGTTCCTCTGCCTTTTCTAAAACTAGCTTGAACATTTGGAAGTTCACGGTTCACATAATGCTGAAGCCCGGCTTGGAGAATTTTGAGCATTACTTTACTAGCATGTGAGATGAGTGCAATTGTGCGGTAGTTTGAGCATTCTTTGGCATTGCCTTTCTTTGGGATTGGAATGAAAACAGTCCTGTGGCCACCGTTGAGTTTTCCAAATTTGCTGGCATATTGAGTGCAGCACTTTCACAGCATCATCTTTCAGGATTTGAAATAGCTCAACTGGAATTCCATCACCTCCACTAGCTTTGTTTGTAGTGATGCTTTCTAAGGCCCACTTGACTTCACATTCCGGGATGTCTGGCTCTAGGTCAGTGATCACACCATCGTGATTATCTGCATCGTGAAGATCTTTTTTGTACAGTTCTTCTATGTATTCTTGCCATCTCTTCTTAATATCTTCTGCTTCTATCAAGCCCATCTTTGCATGAAGTATCTTTGATATCTCTAATTTTCTTGAAGAGATCTCTAGTCTTACCCAATTCTGTTGTTTTCCTCTATTTCTTTGCATTGATCACGGATGAAGGCTTTCTTATCTCTCCTTGCTATTCTTTGGAACTCTGCATTCAGATGCTTATATCTTTCCTTTTCTCCTTCGCTTTTCACTTCTCTTCTTTTCACAGCTATTTGTAAGGCCTCCTCAGACAGCCATTTTGCTTTTTTGCATTTCTTTTCCATGGGGATGGTCTTGATCCCTGTCTCCTGTACAATGTCAGGAACCTCAGTCCATAGTTCATCAGGCACTCTATCAGATCTAGGCTCTTAATAAATCTATTTCTCACTTCCACTGTATAATCATAAGGGATTTGATTTAGGTCATACCTGAATGGTCTAGTGGTTTTCCCTACTTTCTTCAATTTAAGTCTGAATTTGGCAATAAGGAGTTCATGATCTGAGCCACAGTCAGCTCCTGGTCTTATTTTTGTTGACTGTATAGAGCTTCTCCATCTTTGGCTGCAAAGAATATAATCAATCTGATTTCGGTGTTGACCATCTGGTGATGTTCATGTGTAGAGTTTTCTCTTGTGTTGTTTGTTGGAAGAGGGTGTTTGCTATGACCAGTGCATTTTCTTGGCAAAACTCTATTAGTCTTTGCCCTGCTTCATTCTGTATTCCAAGGCCAAATTTGCCTGTTACCCCAGATGTTTCTTGACTTCCTACTTTTGCATTCCAGTCCCCTATAATGAAAAGGACATCTTTTTTGGGTGTTAG
>NW_011494894.1:792250-792710 GCF_000754665.1 Bison bison bison
ATAGACTTGGATTACTGTGATATTGAATGGTTTGTCTTGGAAACGAACAGAGATCATTCTGTCGTTTTTGAGACTGCATCCAAGTACTGCATTTTGAACTCCTTTGTTGACCATGATGGCCACTCCATTTCTTCTGAGGGATTCCTGCCCGCAGTAGTAGATATAATGGTCATCTGAGTTAAATTCACCCATTCCAGTCCATTTCAGTTTGCTGATTCCTAGAATGTCGACATTCACTCTTGCCATCTCTTGTTTGACCACTTCCAATTTGCCTTGATTCATGGACCTGACATTTCAGGTTCCTATGCAATACTGCTCTTTACAGCATGGGACCTTGCTTCTATCACCAGTCACATCCACAGCTGGGTATTGTTTTTGCTTTGGCTCCATCCCTTCATTCCTTCTAGAGTTATTTCTCCACTGATCTCCAGTAGCATATTGGGCACCTACTGACCTGGGG
>NW_011494894.1:792810-796997 GCF_000754665.1 Bison bison bison
GCATTCTGTCAGATCTCTCCACCATGACCTGCCCATCTTGGGTTGCCCCACGGGCATGGCTTAGTTTCATTGAGTTAGTCAAGGCTGTGGTCCTAGTGTGATTAGATTGACTAGTTTTCTGTGAGTATGGTTTCAGCGTGTCTGCCCTCTGATGCCCTCTTGCAACACCTACTGTCTTACAGGGCTTTCACTGATCTACAAATTGGCATGTAATGTAAATAAAAAAACCATAGAACTGTTTATCATCCACACATGCTATATGTGACACTCCAATGCCTCCTGAGAAATCTGTATGCTGGTCAAGAAGCAACAATTAGAACCAGTCATGAAACAAAGGACTGGTTCCAAATTGGGAAAGGAGTACGTCAAGGCTGTATACTGTCACTCTGCATATCATACGAAATGCCAGGCTGGATGAAGCACAAGCTGGAATCAAGATTGCCAGGAAAAATATCAACAACCTCAGATATGCAGATAACACTACCCTTATGGCAGAAAGCGAAGAGGAACTAAAGTTCATCCTGATGAAAGTGATAAAGTAAAAGTGATGAAGTCACTCTTGATGAAAGTGAAAGAGAAGAGTGAAAAAGCTGGCTTAAAACTCAACATTCAAAAAACTAAGATGATAGCATCCAATCTCATCACTTTATGGCAAACAGATGGGAAAACAATGCAAACAGTGGCAGACTATTTTCTTAGGCTCCAAAATCACCGCAGATGGTGACTGCAGCTATGAAATTAAAAGACGTTTGCTCCTTGGAAGAAAAGTTATAACCAACCTAGACAGCACATTCAAAAGCAGAGACATTACTTTGCCAGCAAAGGTCCGCATAGTCAAAGTTATTTTCATGGATGTGAGAGTTGGACCATAAAGAAAGCTGAGAGCTGAACAACTGATGCTTCTGAACTGTGGTCTTGGAGAAGACTCTTGAGAGTCCCTTGAACTGCAAGGAGATCAAACCTGTCCATCCAAAAGGAAATCAGTCCTGAATATTCATTGGAAGGACTGATGCTGAAGCTCCAATACTTTGGCCACCTGATGCAAAGAGCTGACTCATTAGAAAACAGCCTGATGCTGGGAAAGATTGAAGGCAGGAGAAGGGGACGACAGAGCATGAGGTGGTTGGATGGCATCACCAACTCGATGGACAAGAGTCTAAGCAAGCTCTGGGAGTTGGTGATGGACAGGGAAGCTTGGTGTGCTCCAGTCCATGGGGTTGCAAAGAGTCAGACACAACTGAGTGACTGAACTCAATGAATGCTAAAAGTAGACACTGCTACATTTTACCATTATTTTTCAAAAGGTGCTAGATATTTGATAAAATGTCCCGTGTACTCTTCAGTCAGAAAAACCAAACACTGGCTATTCTGTGGCAAGTTGGATGAATGCTTTTCAAAAGTATGTGCGCCTGTGCTAAGTCGCTTCAGTCAGGCCCAACTCTTTGTGATGCTATGGACTGTAGCCTGCCTGGCTCCTCCAGGCAAGAATACTGGAGTGGGTTGCCATGCCCTCCTCCACAGGATCTTCCTGACCCAGGGATTAAAGCCATGCCTCTTAGGTCTCCTGCACTGGCAGGTGGGTTCTTCACCACTAGCAGCACCTGGGAAGCCCGTACAGCCTTTATTTATATGCAGACTCACAGTAGTAGAAAGACAAAAAGAATGCATAAGACTTTCTTGAGAAAAGTAATTTATGAGTTTTGTAAAACCCATAACAGAACTGTTTCAAAAACCAAACGTGGCCCAGAATGTATTGGTAAGTCAGTCCATTAAGAAGATGTGTGATGAACAACTCAATTTCTGAAAACATCGTTGAGACCTTTGTTCACAGGAAAGGAAACTGGCTGACTACCATAACCCTGCAAAACTCTACCTTGCAGACAGCACTGGGCTAAGATGCATTCAGATTGCAAGGAAGAAATGAATTCTTGGTTTATCCTTTTCTTCTTTTTAGTGATGTGACGGGTTTGTTGTTTTAATTTCATTTTGGGTTTTTTTAGATATAATTTATATCCATAAAATGGACCTTTATAAAGAGAATATATTTAGTAGTTTTTAAAATATTCACAAAGTGTACAGTCACAACCACTATCTAATTACAGAACATTGTCATTACCCAAAAAGAAACTCTATACCCATTAGCAGTCACTCCATCTTTATCTCAGTCCCTGGCAACCAACAGTCTACTTTCTGTTGCTATGGACTTACCTATTCCAGGCAAGTCTCATAAGTGGAATCATACTATATGTGACCTTTTGTGTGACTTCTTTCACATGACAGAACGTTTTGAAGATTTATCCATGTCGTAACATGTATCAGTTCTTCACTCCTATTTATTGCCTAATAATATTCCATTGTGTGAACACAGCATTTTATTTATCCTTCTTCAGTGAATGGACATTCGTGTTGTTTCTACTTTTTGTCTATTATGATCCTGCTATAAACATTCATTACAAGTTTTTGTGTGGACATACAGTTTTCATTTCCCTTGGATATATAGCTAAGAGTGGAACCACTGGGTCATATGCTAACTCTATATTTAAACCTTTTGAGGAACTGCTGGACTATTTTCCACAGTAGCTGCACCATTGTATTAATACATTTTCATCAGCAATGTCTGGGGTTTCTAATTTATCTACATCCTCACCAAAGCTTGCTTATCACCGTCTTTTTGATTGTAGTCATCCTGGTCGGTATGAAATTACACCTCATTGTGGTTTAGATCTGCATTTCCCTAAAGACTAACAATGCTGAGCATCTATTCATGTGTTTATCTGTCATTTGTATACCTTCTTTAGAGAAACATTATTCACATTCTTTGTCCACTTTTAATTAGGGTGTCTTTTATTACTGAGTTATGAGTTCTTTATAATTGCTAAATACAAGTCCTTTATCAGATATATGATTTGAAAATTTCTCCCATCCTGTGGGCTACCTTTTCACTTTCATGATAATATCCTTTGATGTGCAAGTTTTTCATTTTGATGAGGTTCAATTTACCTTATTTTTTCTTTGGTTGCTTATCTTTGTCTGTTCTATTAATATACAGTTGTTTCCGTGGAGAACTAACTAACCAAATGTTCTCAATTTGATTACACCCCTAATACATAAACTGCTTATTCAATTAGCACGTCCCATCTCATCTTTTCCTTTGAAAAGAATAATAAGCAGTTGTGCTTCCCCTGATAGAGAGGAAATGAACAGACTGAGGCTTTAACTACATTATGGCATGGAATTACTTCCCTCAGAGAGTAACACTGGGAATACAATCCTGAATGCCAGGTGCTTAACTCGAACCTCCGCTGCTTAACACTCAGCATCCCTGTACTGTCTTCCTGTCTTGCTACCCTGAGCTCCAGCCCACCTCCTCTTCTGGCCTCCAAGTGAGGACCCTTCCCATGCTCATGGCCCTTCCCTGCTTATTCCACATTCTGTGTCCTGGCTTTCTTCCAGGCCCCTAACCCTCCCACTCTGGGTCCAGTCCTCACCTCTCTCCTGTCAAGCCTGTAGCTCTCACTGCCTCTGGGCCAACTCCACCAGACACCACACCCACTGAAGCTCGTCTTTTCGTCCAGCCACTTGCCCCTCTGGACTGTATCTCTGTATGTTAGTCTCCTCCTCACCTGGCTTCAAACCTCAGAATCTTCTTTGATTCTTGCTTCTCCTTCCCCCACATCAAAGCAGCCTATCATATCAGCCTCCAGCCTCTGACATGGCACAGCTGCCTTCAGTTCAGTTCAGCTGCTGGGTCCTGTCTGACCCCATGGACTGCAGCACGCCAGGCTTCCCTATCCATCATCAACTCCCTCAGCTTGCTCAAACTCATGTCCATTGAGTCAGTGATGCCATCCAACCATCTCACCCTCTGTTGTCCCCTTCTCCTCCTGCCTTCAATCTTTCCCAGCATTAGGCTCTTTTCCAAGGAGTCAGTTCTTTACAACAGGTGGCCAAAGTATTGGAGCTTCAGCTTCAGCATCAGTCTTTCCAATGAATATTCAAGGACTAATTTCCTTTAGGATTGACTGGTTTGATATCCTTGAGGCCCAAGTGACTCTTAAGAGTCTTCTTCAACGCCAGAGTACAAAAACATCAATTCTCTGGTGCTCAGCTTTCTTTATAGTCCAACTCTCACATCCATAGATGACTACTGGAAAAACCATAGCTTTGACTAGACGGACCTTTGTTGG
>NW_011494894.1:797479-806576 GCF_000754665.1 Bison bison bison
CAGACTGTTGTTCCATGTCCAGTTCTAACTGTTGCTTCTTGACCTGCATACAGATTTCTCAGGAGGCAGGTAATGTGGTCTGGTATTCCCATTTCCTTAAGAATTTTCCACAGTTGGCTTGCTTCAACTTAATCCAGCCCCACACCCTGCCACACTCACCTTCCTTAAATGCCCGCTTCATTCCTTACTGTTCTGTTCTAATTACTTTAAATACTGCTGCTCCCTAGAGAAAGCCCAAACCGCCAATGCTGAAACCCCAGCCCCAGTCTGACCCAGCCAGGCTTTCCTACCTCACCTCCCTCTGCTTCTCTCATCAAGCCTGTCCAACCACTGTGCTTCCTACTGATTCTGAAATGTCCTATTTTCATTTCCACCGCTATGTGCTTGCACATGCCACCCCTCCTCCCCGCCAGCCCTTCTTTTCCACCCATACATCACCCTCGGATTAATCCCACTTCCTTCAGCAACTAGCCCTTGCTCATTCATTCCTGAAGCCCCTGTCTCTAGCATTTCTTTGGCCTTCATTCACTCATTCATTCAAGTTGGCTTAGATACGATGCTTTCCTGCTCTAAATCCCCACCTCCCTCTCCCAGAGCACCTAGAGAGGGCCAGGCTACTAAGCACTGGAATTACAGTGAGAGTAGAGGGGACAAGCCTTCGTGCCTCCCAGAACTCCGGGGCAGGCCCAAGGGGCTGACGCAACTGAAGAATTACAGTCAGTAAATGCGCCCTCTCAGCTGTGCTACATGCTACAAAAGAAAAGTAATGAACGCTAGGAAAGCAGGCGACAGGGAGAAACGGACCCCTTTCGGTTGTTCAGGGCAGGCTCTGTAGAAGGAGGGTTATGTTCTTCTCGGGGTAACCTGCCTTCTCTCTCCACATGAGCTTCTCTCTCCATGAGCTCTTGGAAGCAGGCCATGTCTCACTCCCCTTCTTTGTGGTTTTGGCATTTGGCGCAAAGATGAAGGAGTCCGTGAGTGACTCTGGCGGATGTCAGGCAGGCGTTTGGGACAAGAAAGCCCCTCATCCAGGAACAACTGAGCCAGAGTCAGAATACATTCAGAGAGACAGGCCTGGGTTCATCGGGAGCCCTGCCATTCATTCAGCCGGAGCACGGTACTCCTCTGTGCCCCTGGTTTGTCTATCAACTGGGACTAAACATCTCCCCCAGAAAGTGGCTAGGAGGATTATAAAGTAGTGATAGAGTCTGTAGAGAAAGCCCCACCCAGGGCTGGTACAGGAAAGCACCTAGCCAGCATGGCTGTCGTCATCAGTACCATTAGTTTTATTACCGTGAGGGGACTCAGAGGCACGCCACGAGCTCGGAAAGTTGTACCCCACATCGTCAAAGTCACTACTGAGACCTGCTGAAGGGACTTCTGAGCACCGGACTGTCTACAGTCTAAACAGGACACATATCCAGCAGAGTTCCCCAAAATCAGGGAAGGCTCTTGCTGGCCAACAAACTACCCAAAATCCGTTCTGCCTGGTGGCTGGCTTCCTGCTCTGACTCATCTCAGGCTTTGAGGCCCCAGGAATCTGAGGCAGAAAGAGAGGCTGCTAAGGTTGAAGGTCATCATGGCCATGTCTTCATTTGCCTGGCATTTATCTCTGAAAGGAAGCACAACAGGAAACTTCGTCTTTCCAAGCCTGGCCTCCATCCTCTTCCTGCTGCCTCCATCCATCCTCTTCTGCCTCGGGGCAAGAGGGCCGTTCGGGGTGCAACAGGCAAAATAATGACCCACCACAGGTGTCCACGTCCTCAAGCTTGGAGCCTATAAGTATGTCAATTACAGGGCAAAGGTGGGATTATAGTTGCTGATTATCTGATCTTAAAACGGGGAAATGGGACTCTCCATTCAGGGGCTGAGTCCACCTGCCAATGCAAGGGAAATGGGTTCAATCCCTGGTCCAGGAAGAACCCGCATGCCTTGGAGCAACTGAGCCTGTGCGCCACAACTACTGAAGCCCATGTGCTCTGGGGCCCGCGAGGCACCAACTACGAAAGCTCATGCACCTAGAGCCTGTGCTGAAAAACAGGAGAAGCCACCGCAGAGAAGCCTAAGCCTGTCAGTGCAACAAAGAGTAGCCCCTACTGCCACAATGAGACCAAGTCCACATGCAGCAACAAACACCCAGCACAACCCAAATACACAGATGACCGATTCAAAACAGACAACAACAGGGAAATGATTCTGGATTACCTGGATGGGCCCAGTATAATCACAAGGGCTCTTTAAACATGGAAGGAGGAGGCAGAAGTCAGTGTCAGAACGAGCAGATCTGAGAAAGACCTGAAGGTGGAAGAAGGGACATGAGCTGAGAAAGGCAGGCAGCCTTGAGACGCTGGAAAAGGCACTAAAATAGATTCTTCGCTGGAGCCTCCAGAAAGGAATTGAGGCCTGCTGACACTTTAACTTTAGCCCAGGGAGACTCATTTTGGACTTCTGACCTCCAGGACTGTCAGATAATAAACCTGAGCTGTTTTACGTCACTAAGTTTGTGGTAATTTGTTACATAAAAGTTAGAAACGAATACACAAGGCTTTCAAAACCTTCTCCCTAGGACCTCAGGGCATTGTCTCCCTCGGAGGCAATGTCCAGAGTCAGAGTCGGCGCAGTCCTGCCACAACCTTTGGCACATTGGAATTTAATAGAAGGATGCGTAAGTTATTTTTTTTTTAAATCACAGGTGCAGTAGAAAGCATCTGGGGTCAGACAGAGCCTGATGCAGTCAGTCTGCAGGCCAGCTTCAAGATTCTCCCACAATGCACTTAATCTCCCTGAGCCTTAGGGCCTCAAGTGGAATCAAGAGGATGACCGCCTCACAGGGCTGTCATGAGAATTAGATGGGCCGTGGGGATGACAGAGCCTGGCCCAGGGGAAGCAGTCAGTAAATGTTAGCCGCCCTTCCTGCCTCCTTCCTTCTACAAAGTCTTCTCTAAGGATTAGGCACAGTCACAGAATTTCCGATCCCATCCCCACCCCTCCAAATATGGGAGTCTAGAAGAGCAGAACCCCACCTCCCTCAATCCACCCAAGAAGCTGGAGTCAGGCAGGACTCCACTCACTCACTCACTCAGGCATTCATTTGACAAATCCTTATTGCACGGCCAGGGCTGAGTGGGGAAGCAAAAGGGACTGGTCTCTACCTTGGTGGGGTTTATAGTCTAGTAGACTACACAGACATTAACCCAACAGTCAGGCCAACTCTTATACCATTCCATCAGCGACAGTTGCAAGCCAGAGACGCGAGGCTACCAGTGACAGTGGACATGATCCAGCCAGGCAGTCAGACAAGGCTTTGCAGGAAAAAAAGAGTGAGCTGACAGCTGAAAGATGATTATGCATTAACTAACTGACAGACAGAAGAAAACTCCAGGCAGAGGAATAAAACAACAGAAAAGCCTGGAGCGAGGCCTGAAGAAAAACGCCAGCAGGGTCAAGGGGCAGTGAAAACGGGGAAGCGGGGAAGGAAGGAAAAAAGAATGACTCTCGGGTCCAACTGGGTGGTGATGGCATTGTCCCTGGAAACAGGAAACACTGGGAGAGGGTCAAGCTGGCAGTGGGGAAAACATGAGGTCAATTTTGGACATGTGGAGTTCGGGGGAACTTTAGGACATCCAGGCAGAGCCATCATCTGGGAATCAGGGTACACAGCATATGTAAAAAGGTACCTCTGGGCCAGAGATAAAACCACAGCAGACACGTGTGTGCAAACAATGACTGAAGCAGGGGAGGGGGCCTGGGCGAGGCCACCCACCAGAGACTGAGAGAAGGGGGCCTCTGACAAACAGTTAACACCCAAGAGCGGGAGGGTGACTACAAAAGAGGCTGCAAGGAGTGGTCTGAGAAGTACAGTGTCACGTTATGGAAGCTAAGGGAGCAGAGTGTAGGCAGGAGGAAGAGGTGGTGGAGGTACCAGACGTTGTCACTGCCAGGCCCTGCAGGATGCCACCTTACTGATGGGACCAGCTAGCTGGGCAACAAAACTGGAGAGGCCTCTTGTCGGAGATGTGAGCTTACCAGATAATCTCCCAGAGGGCCCTGGGAAGTGACCCAGGTATCAGAGGCTCAACTGCCGACAGCTTCCCAGGGAAAAAGAAACAGAAAAGCAGAGATGCAAAGTCCCTGCCGTTGCATCCAATATGTATGGCCGCAAAATGACGGTGACACTGGAGATCCAACACCGGGCAGGACTACCCCTCTGACACAGGTGTCCGGCTGGACTGGGGCCTGCAGCCACAGCAATGGCTCAGCACCGGTCACGTCCACCCCCAGTGCTGAATCCACTCACCTGGTAAGATCCCTGGACCATGGACCTTGACCGTCTCCTTGTCCCGCTCGTCCGCCTGCTCTGAGTTCTCAACCACCTGATCCAACTCCTCACTCAGCTAAAGGGAGGAACAAAGAGCACAAAGAAGTCAGCTACATCAGCTTTGCCTTTCTAGACTAAAATAAGAAAGCAGAGGCTGCTTCTCAATTATCACCAAAAAAAAAAAAAATCATACATCGCAGGGTATGTGCATGCATGCACGTGAAGTCGCTTCAGTCCTGTCTGACTCTTTGCAACCCCATGGACGAGCTCCTCTGTCCATGGGATTTTCCAGGCAAGAATGCTGCAGTAGGTTGCCAGGCCCTCCGCTAGGGGACCTTCCCAGCCCAGGGATTGAACTGTGTCTCTTTACGTCTCCTGAATACCCAGGAATAGAACCGTGTCTCTTTAGGTCTCCTGAACGGGGCAGGTGGGTTCTTTACCACTAATGCCACCGGGGAAGTCCATGATGCAGGGTATGTTATACCAGCTCTACAGATGAACACAACCAAGTTCAGGAATTTCAAATAACTTCTTATATGTTAGTCTTCCAGGCCTACCATAACAAAGCACCACAAACTAGCTGGCTGAAAACAACAGGAATTTATGCCCTCATAGTTATGGAGGCTAGCAAGCTGAAGTCAAGGTGACGGCAGGGCTGGTTCCTTCTGAAGGCTGTGACGGAGAACTTCTTCCATGCCTCTCTTCTAGCTCCAGGTAATGCCAGCAATTCCTCGTGCTCCTTGGCTTTTAGACGCACCCACTCTCCAAACTGTCTCCATCTTTATATGGAGTCTGTGTCTCCACACAGTCATCCTTCTAATAAGAACACCAAGCAGGCTGAGTTGGGGCCTTTCTCCAGTACAACCTCGTCTTAACTAAGTACATCTGCAATAACCCTCTTTCCAAATAAGGTCATTCTCTGAAGTGCTGGGGGTGAGGACGTCAATGTATCTCTTCAGGGAACACAATTCAACTCACAAGACTTTCCATGGCCACAGAGACAGGAGCCAAATCCAAGTTAGTCTAGTTCCAAAACCCACGCTCTTAATCACTTTCCGGAAGAGGAGGAAATGCAAGCTTAGCGTCTGCTGAGGCACAGGATGGAACAGTGAAGTCGGTGTCAGAGCTAAAGTTCACCAACTCAGGCTGCAAATACAGAACAATGTAGGGAGGGCAGGCCACCCCAGAGACAGGTGTTAATTAGCAGCCTAATGCAGGCAACCTCCACCTCACTTCCTTAGTGTTCTCACCTGTCAAATGGGGACAATGATACAGTGATAACCGACAAGGTTCCACAGTATTAAGGAGAAGAGCAAGAAACAGCAAGACCAGAGTGTCTCACTCCAGGTAGCAGCCAGCAATCCCCTGGACTGGAAGGGTGGGGGCAGGGATAGATTGTCGCAGTATTTTCTTAGGTTCCCAGTGTCAACACTTAAGGTCTCAAGATTTTTTCTTTTTTTTTTAAATATTTTTCTCATTTTTTCAAAAATAATTTTACTTCTTTATTTCTGGCTGTGCTGGGACTTCACTGCTGCTCAGGCTTTTTCTGTAGTTGAAACAAGTGGGGGCTACTCTCTAGTGGCGCATGGGCTTCTCATCGCAGTGGCTTTTCTTGTTCCAGATCACAGGCTCCAGGCGCACTGGCTCAGCAGTTGCAGCGCGCGGGCTTAGCTACTCCATGGCATGCGGGATCCTCCCAGACCAAGGATGGAACCTGTGTCTCCTGCGTTGGCACGTGGATTCTTAACTTCTGGACCACCAGGGAAGTCCCTCAAGACATTTTCATTAAAAATTCATCTCTAGGAGACTTGAGCTAAAATACAGCTCTTACGTACCTAATACTCTTCCATCTCCTCCTCCATGCCTGCCCTTTTAGAATCAGGGAAAACTTCTAATTTAAAGCCTTCCAAGCCCAAAAGAAAAGGAAAACCAGTAAGTGAAAGAGGGCTAGAAGCTTAAAGAAGATACCACGAGACCCAGGCCCCCAGTGGGAACACAGACCAAGAGAGCCCCAGGGCTCTCGCTGGCCAAAGGAAAAGGGAGGTACAAGTCCTGGAAAGGCCCAGCACTCTCAGATCCAAGCTTCACAAAGGTTCAGCCTATAACCCTAGCAGGCTCCTAACCCAGCTCCCCTCCTGACTACCTGAAGCCATAATAAACCCACCTTCTTGCCTGGCCCTGGCCAAGTTCTCTAGCATGACCCCTGCAAGAAAGAGTCAGGAGGCCTCCTTCTTCTGAAGGTGAGAGACAGGACCTCCAAAACGGGCCACTGAGGAAGCCAAGGGGAGGGGTCCTTCCAGTGTCTCCCACCATGGGGAACCAGAAACTGAATCCACCCTTGGCCTTGACCCTGCAAGCAGGATAACTGCCTATGTTTTAGCAAACGTGTCAGGAGCCCTGCTTGAGAAGAGGACGGTGGAGTTTACATGCGGATGATGAGAGACAGGGTCCTGTAAACCAAGACCCCAGTGCTTCCCAGAAGCAGGAGCTGCCCACATCCTGTTAATAAAAACTAGCATTCACTGAGGGGCCACTACTGCCAGGCACTAAGCTAAGCACCCTACATAGCAACTCAGCTAATCCTCACAGCCCCATGAGATAAGGACTACCATTACCTTCATTTTACAAATGAACTGGAGGCTCAGAGAAGTGACTTGACAAAAGTCACACAAATGGCAGGAGGCAAGGCAAGGAAAGGAACTCAGACTTTTTGCCTTCAAAGTCCTAGTATTTGGGGATTCCCTGGTGGCTCAGTGGGTGGTGCCAATGCACGGGTACAACCCCTGGTTGGAGAAGATTCCACATGCCAAGGAACAACTAAGCCCGTGCACAACTGCTGAGCCTGTGCTCTAGAGCCCAGGAGCCGCAACCACTGAGCCTACACGGCCTAGAGCCTATGCTCGGCAATGAGAGGCCCCCACAATGAGAAGCCTGTGTACTGCAATGAACAGCAGCCCCCACTCACCGCGACTAGAGAAAGCCTGCACAGCAACGACCCGGCAGAAAAGAAATCAAAAAAAAGTTAAAGTCGTGGTATTTATCCATTATGCTCTATTCCCTATAAACCTGAAAACTTGCAGAGTCAGGAAAAGACACAACTTATTCCCCAGGATTCCTCCACTGCCGTGGGTACAGAATCTAGGGGCCACAAAATCCCAAGCACTGGTTAAAATCCAACAGGCTCCTTTGGGATAAAGGAAATGGTAGGAGAAACACAGAAATTTGTCCCCAAAGTCAGATTCTAGCTCGGATCCTGCATTAAAAAATGGCAAACCTCGGGTAAATATATCATCTCTTTTCAACTTGACTTCCCTTTCTACTATAGGGCGAAGCCATCTGCTTTACAGACTCCACACAGTATCATTTACAAAGGGTGAAATGTACATGAGTATTGATCAGTATTGCTCAAGGCAGCAGCCGCTCAAATGAGAGACTGACAGAAACTTCAGACTAGCCTGGAAAGTCAGACCGCATGGAGCACGTGAGATTTGAGATCCCTCCTTGTAAAATAAGGGAATTTTAACCAAAGGACTTGAAGAAGCAGTGTGAGCACAAGCATAGCAGGGGCACATTTTGAAATGGTGTTTCCAGTGTGGTCAGAATCTAGGTGGGTGAGGAGATGATGACAGGATTCGGCTGCAGGGCTGTCAGAGCTTGCTAGGAAGTCTGGACTGTTCTGCGCAGACCAGGGGCAGCATCAGGTGTATGTACAAAGGGATGCTCTGGAATCAGGGTAGTGAAGTGAAAGTCACTCAGTCGTGTCCGACTCTTTGTGACCCCACGGACCATACAGTCCATGGAATTCTCCAGGCCAGAATACTGGAGTGAGTAGTCGTTCCCTCCCCCAGGGCATCTTCCCAACCCAGGGATCGAACCCAGGTCTCCCACATTGCAGGCAGATTCTTTACCAGCTGAGCCACAAGGGAAGCCCAGGATCAAGGTAGGACCCTGAACAAATGTGTACAGCATGGGAGACACCAAACAGGGAGAGGTGATCAGGGCAGAATTAGGGACTCAAACCTGAGGATGTAAGCTGTCTGAACTTGCCAAGAGATGGGGGCACGGTGAGGGGCACAGGGGAGGCGAGAGCACAGGAGATGACCAGGGTTTGGGACCCTCGAGGAGGAACAGGAAAGCTGGAGTCAGGAGGAGAAGCTGGTCTGGGGAAAGAGCTGGAACCGCTCGTCGGTAGCTCAGGACAGGCAAGAAAAGAGACAAAGAACTGGAAAGTGAGAGTTACAGTCGTGGGAGGAGGTGAAACGGGGGAGAGAAACGGAGCGGAGCGAGAAGCAGCTCTGTGGGAGAAAGCACACTTTCAAAGCTTGCTAGCCATCCAGACGGGCTGTGATAATCGCTACCGCTAGCAGCTGAGGGGCCACGAGGCCCTGGGCGTGGAGGTGGGCTGCCGCCCAGCGCGCCTCTACTCCAGCCGGGGAGAAAGAAGGGCGCGGGTGCTTCCACTTGTTGCAAAAAACCCCACGGTCCTCGAGACGACCCGGGGTGCTGCCCGGCGGGCCGCGCTGCAGCCCGGGTCCGGACGAGGCTTTTAATCAGTCACGGGCTGGTTACGGGTCGCGGCTCCGGAGCCCCGGGGCTCCATCCTTCGGCCCAGCCACGGCCGCGTCCGGAGGAGGCTCCGCGCCCCGCTTCCTTCCTGCTCCGCCGCAGCTCGGCACGCGGGGGGACCCCTCCCCCGACCGCTCCTCGGCGGCGCGCGCTGCCCACCCGGACGCCCCCTACCCCGGGCACCCCAGAAAACGCCCGGACCCCCGAGACCCG
>NW_011494894.1:806838-807285 GCF_000754665.1 Bison bison bison
CGCGAAACCTGTTCGGAGGGAGGAGCGGCTTCGGGACCAAGGCGGGGGCCGCACTCGGCGCATGCGCCTCGCGCCCCACGGCGCCGGGGCCGCAAAAGGCCTGCTGGAAAATGTAGTTCTGGGCGCGGGACGGTTGCATTCAGTGGTTCAGTCGTGTCCGACTCTTTGCGACCCCATCGACCGCAGCACGCCAGGCCTCCCTGTCCATCACTAGCTCCCAGAGTTTACCCAAACTCATGTCCATTGAGTTGGTGATGCCATCCAACCATCTCATCCTCTGTCGTCCCTTCTCCTCCTGCCTTCAATCTCTCCCAGCTTCAGGGTCTTTTCCAATGAGTCAGCTCTTCGCATCAGGTGGCCAAAGTATTGGAGTTTCAGCTTCAGCATCAGTCCTTCCAATGAATATTCAGGACTGATTTCCTTTAGGATTGACTGGTTTGATTTCCT
>NW_011494894.1:807385-814044 GCF_000754665.1 Bison bison bison
AGCAGGTTGGTCATAACTTTTTTTCCAAGGAGCAAGCGTCTTTTAATTTCCTAGCTGCAGTCACTATCTGGAATGATTTTGGAGCCCCCCAAAATAAAGTCTGTCACTGTTTCCATTGTTTCCCCATCTATTTGCCATGAAGTGATGGAACCAGATGCAGGGACCGCGCTCCACTTTCCTTGGACAGCGAAGCCTGGGGGTTACCCAGAGCCACGTGTTCACCAGGGCGTTAGATGCACGTGCTTTCCTCATCTCTTACTTCCTCTCTTTATTGGAGGGGGAAGGACGGAGAAGATGAGTGTAAAGTGGAACGAGGGGGCCAAGTCAGAGGGGTAGGAGATCCTAATCTATAATTGCAAGAAGAAGCCTGGCCTGGTGCTTTATAACTGTTGTAAATATCTTCAGAGCAATTTGTTACCGAGCAAGTTCATGGCCATTACACCTTTTATCCCGCGAGGAACCCCATGAGGGCATTTTTCTTTCTGTTTTACAGATGAGAAAACTGAGGTACCTTGTTTCAGAAAGGACTGGGAGAAGGCCATGAACAAATGAAGATTATTTAACCCAGGAACAAGAGACAGAACCCAGTTCTTTCATTATTCCTGGGCCAAACCCTTGGAGTTAGAACCTCTAGATTCTCATCCTGGCTCTCTGCCCTGCCGGGGACCAGCCCCGGCTGATCCAGGGAATTCGAAGCGGGGACGGCGTCGGCGAAGATCAGGAGACAATTGCTTAATTAAATGTTAATTAAGGATATAAAGAGTAATAGAATGAGGATAGCTCAGTAAAATTCAGTGAAGAAAAGAGGCTGAAATAAGGATAGCTCAGTGAGGAAATTCAGTAGAGAAAAGAGGCTGAATAATTCAGCCAGAAGGTAAGAGAAAGAACGACATGGTGAGACCAAGTTTCGGTGAACAAGGCCCGCACTTTATTTTCCAAAGTAGTTTTTATACCTTAAGTTATGCATAGAGGATAATGGGGGAAGGGGTAGAGTCATGTAGTAAGCCAGGCTTTCTTCCTGCAAACTTATCATATGCAAAAGTTTAGGTGATTTGCATCATCTTCTGGCCCAGAGGCCTTTTTCTCTAAAGGTGATTATTCTAAAGTCAGGCGCCAGCCTCCAAAAAGCATTAGATAAAGTTGCATTCCTACAGAGCAAAGGTGTGGTGGGCTATAACAAGAAAAAGAATTAACTCAAGGGTCCCAGGTTACAAACATTAAAGCTACTACTTACACCAACTATATTAATCAATACACTGCCAGGGACACAGCAGGTAAGGGATATGGAAACTTAGCAGCAAACATTGGCCCAACAAGTGAAAATCCCTTCACCAATACAATTTCTAATCAATCTTTTAACTACTCAAAAGAATCTGTGTTTAGACAGTTTAGAACATCTCCTGCCTCTCACAGTTGGGAGGCTCTGAACAATCACATGTGGCCGGAAAAACCTATTCAGGCAGGCTAGAGGATTTCCAAAGGAGTTTGTAGGTTAAACACTGTCACACCCAGGAATTATTAACTGGAGCTGTAAGCTAACTCTTTTTTCAGAGAGGTCGTGGGGGACAGCCCCCCGTAAAGTCAGAGGTGTAGGTGAAAGCACAAAGCAGAAAGTAGGCAGACTCTGGTTTTGGGGGTAGATTGCTCGAGAATTTCCAGGGAGACTCCTGAGGCTTGATCCCGCCTTTGCGTATGCCAAGCCTCCTTCCTCATGACCTTTGCCAGAGGCGGAGCTCGCTCCCCGCACTGCCCCTCTCCCACAGGTCTGAGCTGTCCTCAGTTCGCCTTAGAATGCAACTGCTAAATGCTACCTGCTTCCTAGATCCTTCTTTGAACCAAAGTAGGTCATGCAGCAAAACCCAAAGGTGCTGTTTGCAGCAGCAAAAGCCTCCTGCCCTGAATGTGGTGTAAAATTGGGTGTTTGCCCTGTAGCTGGGCGGACTCACATCTTTCCCTCCTCCCACTGCCGGAACAGCTGTTCTGTGTGGTGCCCTGGGCTGCTCAGTGGTGCAGCAGATAGAGGTTGCTTATGCCTTGGTGAATGCTTGCTCTGTGTTCCGAGCAGCTGCAACTCTACAGACCCCTGCACGCAGCCACTCAGGGCCTCTTCCCTCCTCAGTGGCAACCACCGTAGCACCAGCCACATCAGAGTGCCCTGAATCTCCAGAGTGTTCCTAGTGAGGCCTCCACCACCTCTTCTGACCACTCCACCCCAGCCTAGGCCCTCTCAGTTCAGTTCAGTCGCTCAGTTGTGTCTGACTCTTTGAGACCCATGGACTGCAGCACGCCAGGCTTCCCTGTCTATCACTAATTCCCCTCTCACATCATTAAATGGGACAATATATATAGCACCTAACACATAGTAAGCAATCAGCAAAAACGTGCTAAGTTTATGAATGGAACACTTATTCCAGCCATTTCATTTAACAGTTGCTTACCAAAACAAACAGACAATAATAAACAACTCATTAAATGCCCTATATTACTACAAGGGCGGTTGATAGAACAAGTCATGCAATCATAGAAATTTAGAACTAGAAGGAACCAGAGAAGTCTAGTTCAGCCTTATCATTTCTCTCTACTCTGTTGGTATGACCAAATTGGGAAATGATGGGTTCCTGCATTTGAAGGAGATACTGATTAGTACGATATTTGACATGGTTTAAATACAGTGTGATCAGCACTGGGATATAGACATGAATAGGGTACTCCAGAGTCCTTGCTCTCCTGGCTCTTCCATGCTAGAGTCGAGAAACAGGCTGTGTGCATGTAAATGGAATTTTCTATCCTTAAATGTCCCTGAGTCCTCTCCTTCCATTTCCATATGAGCACACACCAATCAGGTTTTTATGTTCTCCACTCCGCTGAGAGGGTGCTGTTTAAGGTTTGACCTCTGAATTGTCAAATCAGATGGCCATTTCCCCATCCTCCTCTCTCTTGATCTATCGACTACATTGGCCTAGCTCTTCCTCCCTCCTCCTTGTACACTTTCTTCCTCTGGCTTCAGGACACCACGTACTCCCATTTTGCCTCCCACCTCACTTGCTGCTCCTTCTCCAGACTCCTTTTTGCTGATTTCTCCTCATCCCCTCAACTCTACAGGGTGGCCTTCCTCAAGCTAGGTCTTTGATCTTTCTTCTTACTCCCGAGGAACTAATAAAGTGGTCTCTTGTAGTCTCATGGCTTGAATTACCACCTATATCCTGTAAATTCCTGTTATGGGTTGAATAGCGTTCCCCCAGAAGGTACATGGAAGTCCTAACCCCTGGTATCCCAGAATGTAACCTTACTTGGAAAAAGGATTGTGGCAGATGTCATTAGTCAAGACGAGGTCATGCTGAGCAAGGCAATCCCTTCATCTATTATAACCCGTGACCTTACAAGAAGATGGAAGAGGATATTAAGATACGCACACCAGGAGAATGCCTGATGCAGCTATAGTCCATGGTGAGCTGTAATTCACCTGCTGGTGCATGGTTCAGGAGGCCAGGCTCCATCCTTAGCCTGGCAATGGGCAATATTCCGAGGATTGCCAGCCACCACCAGAGGCTAAGAAGAGGCAATTAAGGATTCTATCTAGAGTCTTGGAGGGAGCATGACCTAGCTTACACCTTGATTTTGGACTTCTAGCCTCCAGAAGGAAAAGGCAATGGCACCCCACTCCAGTACTCTTGCCTGGAAAATCCCATGGATGGAGGAGGCTGGCAGGCTGCAGTCCATGGGGTTGTGAAGCGTAGGACACGACTGAGCGACTTCACTTTCACTTTTCACTTTCATGCATTGGAGAAGGAAATGGCAACCCACTCCAGTGTTCTTGCCTGGAGAATCCCAGGGATGGGGGAGCCTGGTGGGCTGCCATCTGTGGGGTCGCACAGAGTCGAACACGACTGAAGTGACTTAGCAGCAGCAGCGGCAGCCTCCAGAATCGTGATAGGATATATTTCTGTTATTTAAGCAGCCAAGTCTGTGGCATTTTGATATAGCAGCCTTAGGAATAGAGCACAATTCTAGTGTGAATTTTGTATTCCAAATGAATTCAAATGCATATCTCCAGCTTCCAGCTCTCCCCTGAGCCCAGGCTCACCCATCCGGGTGCCTAAGCAACTTCTCCACTGGATGTCCACCTGGCAACAGCAGAGGGTAGCTGTGACCAAACTGCCTGGTTCTAAGTCTTGGTTCTGCCACTTACTGAATGGGAACTTTATTTAATCTCTCTGTGCATCCATTACCTGCCATGAAAAATAGGAATATTACTACCTATCCCTACAGCTCTGAGAGGATTAACTGAGTCATCGGTTGTAAAGTGCTTGGAACGCCACCAGGCACACTGTAAGGATCCAGTGTAGTAGTATCAGTGGTTACTGCAGGCTTTAAGTGGAACTACTGATCTTCCTATCCCAAACCCACTCCCCTCTCAGGCTTCCTCAGTGTCGTAAACTCCATCTTCCCATTTGCTTTGGTGAAATCTGGAGTCATCCTTGTTTGTTTTCTTCCTCTTACACTCCACATCTAAATCAGCAAATCCTGCTGACTCTACTGTATTCAGAATCTGGCCCCTTTTCATCACCTCTATCATCACCATCGTGGTACAAACCACCAGCATTTCTCGTAGGTTACTTTCAGTTGCCTCCTAGCTGGTCTTCTCTATTTCCACCCTGGCTACAACCATGGCCAACTCCCAACACAGCAGTCAGGGAGAGCCTGCTAGACAAAGGCAGATCATGTCACTCCTCTGCTTCGCCTCCTCCAAAGCCAGAGTCCTGACAGGGACCTATCAGGCACTATAGGATCTGTCCTGCAATGCCTACCTTGTCTGTTTTTCCTCCCCTCACTCTCTCTCTCCTTACCTTAACATGCTGAGCATAAGAGACTTGTAGTGGCTGTTCCCTGTTCTGGGACTGCTCTAATCCTGGGAGTTCTATGACTCACTTCCTCACTGCCTTCAGGTCTTTCTCCCAATATCTCCTTACCTATATCAGTATCACCTCCTCTGAGCATCCTGTTAAAACAGCAAACCCCACTGCCAGCTCATCCCCCTACACGGCTTTAAATTTTGCCCTAGTATGTACCACCTTCTGAGTTTCTTATATTGGGTTTGAAAATTTGAATATTTCCTGCTATATCAGTAAACAAGAATGCAAGGATATCATAGTCATCAGCCATTCCAGCTCTCCCAAATGAGCCAGTGAGTCCTAAGGGAACTCAGGAAAGAGAAGAGTGTCTGCCATCTAGCAGCCATCACACTGCAGCCTTTTCCTACGATAAACCTTGAGGAAAGAAAGCATAGGATGTGAGAATACCGAAACTGGCCCCAGATAGCTGAGGAGCATATGAAAGGAATGATTTCAGTGAGCCCAGATCTTGCATCTTCCCATACACAGAAAAGAGCTATATTCCTTAATTGGCTTATCTGGCTTTCTTTAATTAACAATCATCTTTTGACGTTCACTACCTGAGCTTTGTTGCAAAACTTCCACATAACCTGGCTCCTCCCCTTGCCTCCTCAAAGCAGCTATCCCAGAGTCACTTGAGATGCTATCTCCTGGGCTGGAAGTCCTAAAAAGTCCCACCGAATAAAACATAACTCTCAACTTTTAGGTTGTGAGTACTTTTAAGTCGACAGGATTTTTCTGTAGCAGATTCCAGAAAAAAAAAACCCGTACGAACTTTTTGGCCACCAATATTTTCAGCCTCCTTGTACTGTTTCAGCTCCTTGAAGATGAGGTGCTTATGTGTTTGGCTCATTTCTGTATCCCAGGGCCTCTGACAAGGATATGATTGGCAGTTGCTGGTACCCAGAGTAGTTGAATAAAGAAATGAACAAAGTAATTTCACATAGTGACCAGACCTCTAAATAAAGGAAAAGAGAATATCGGATAGCATAGCGAGTGCCAGGGCGGCTGTGGGAGGAGGTGCTGATAATGGGGAGTCCAGAAAGGCCTCAAGACGGGAGATTCCTGTGAGTTGAGACTTGGGTGACAAGAGGGTCATGATGACCTGCGCCCCAGGCCCATGAGGACTTGTACCCAAGTACAGAGGCCCAGGCTGGGATCCAAACAGAAGGTGATGTGGCTGGAGGGGGCTGATGGAGGGGCCCTTAGGAGACAGTCAGATGGCTGCAGGAAGGAAGCCGATTCTGACTCTGTGTTGGAAACTGTTTCTTTGACTTGCTTTTCGTTGCTTTTGTTATTATAATTATACTTCCTGGCTTTCCTCCCTGCCCCCCACCCCCCCACCTGGCCTGACTGTAAACTAAAGCGCCTTTGTTCAGCTCCTGGAGTGACGGTTTGTCCCTGCCCACCTGTGAATCGAAGAGATTAACACACCTCTTCCAAAGGCTGGCCATTCCCCTGGAGATGTTTTGCAAGACTGTAGACCCTTTCACTTTACTTCCCCACTGCCTCTCCCTCTTTGCTCTGCCTTTTGACTTTAGTTCCTCATTGCTTCTTTCTGTTAGGTAGTTAGAATAGAAAACAGGAGTCCAAAACGGCGGTGGCTAAAAGACAAGGAAGGGAAAAGCCTGCAAAAATAGAGCAAAGGAAGGTCAAAGGAAGGTCTGAGGACCTGAGTGAGGACTTCAGGTAGAACAGCACTCCTGGCTAAGCCCAATTTGCATAGTGCAGGCCCAGGAGGAAGAAAATGACATATAAAAAGAACCA
>NW_011494894.1:814144-816033 GCF_000754665.1 Bison bison bison
GCCCCCCTCCCTCACCCCACGTGCCTGCGCTCTCTCTCTCTCTCTCTCTCTCTCTCTTACTCTCACTCTCCTGCGCACTGGGGCATTCTCTTCGCGTCTTTGGATCGACGTGCCCTCACGCCTCAAAGATGGATTTTCCTGCTGTTATCTAAATAAAATAGAGATGTAACACAGAGCTGTAACACTGATTTGTCTAAGAGCTATAACACAGTCTGTTCGAGACCTGAGAGCTATAACACGGACTGTCCAAGACCTGAGAGCTGTGACACGCCAAGGAGAGCTTTAATGTCCGTCACCCCAAATCTTTGTTGTGACAAGACAGAACCGAGCAGCATACACTAGTCTGACATTTCTCTCTGATCTACAAAAGAACCTGGCATCCAGACCCCAATAAGATGGTTATCTTGAGGTGCTAGCCTGCCATCTTCTCGGTCTGCTGGCTCCCTGATTAAAGTCTCTTCCATGCCTCAACCTCTGGTCTCTCAGATTCACTGGCCTGTCGTGCGGCCAGCCAAGAGAGCTTGGACTTAGTAACAAGATGAGCAGGTAGAAGCCAGGTTGGTGGAGGCTGGGTTGGGCTGATCCTGGGCTTGTTTGCTCTCAGATCCCATTCTTGCCTCTCCTGCTCTGGGTTACAGGGACAGGTCCTGAAGGCTGGGTTTCCACTGGGCTCAGCCAAGAGGAAGCTCTGCTGGAAGCCTGGAGCAGAACTGGGCAAACGGGAAGCCAGGGTTTTTCTCTCCCTTGTGCTCTGCCCCAGCAGCTTCCCTTCCACAGCTCTAGGCCCAATGCAAACGTTGTGTGTGTGTGTGTGTGTGTGTGTGTGGTTCTAGCTTCAATCAGGTGACCCAGGCTCCTAAGCTCTAAAACACTCCCGGATGTTACCGATCTTCCTGTTTTCCTAATCTCTGGGCTCCCTCAGGGTTGCTTCTTAGCCTCTTCCATCACCTATATAACCAACTCCCTACAGTACAGCCGTAGTTTCTGTTTTCCTTGAAGGTAACTGGCTGATTCATTTGGGAAAACAAATCTGGGTTCAAGTAGAAATCTCTTCAATCTGGAAAGAGCAATCAGGAGGATGCCTGGAGAAATCCAAGGGCATGTGAACATGCTATTCCATTATAGACTCACACTCAGCGTCTCTGGGACAGGGAAGCTATATCTTATCAGTAGAAATTATAGGGAGTTTCCTTGGGCCCAAAGCAGTTCCTAACAATACAATTGTAGGGAGAGAAAAGGGCTCAAGCAGAGATGCTGCACCCTGTATGCCAAGGAACAGGATGCATCAGGAAAGGGGTGATATTCTAGGCTTAGCAGGGCCTCTTCTAACCCGGAGACCTGGTGACACAGTGTAACATGGATACTGCACAGCTTACACAGCTTTTCACATCTGTATCACTTTTAGTTTCAGCACAGTCCTATCTAGGAGGTAGGCTGGTATGTTACTGATGTGGAAATTAAGATTCAGATGGTTTGTGGACAGGTCCTGTTTAGATTGCTCTGTAATCAAAGCCCACTCGTGAAGAAGTACAGGGCTGAGAACTTGGTACAATCACGGAAGGGAAGTATAGACTGGTGGTCAGGGGCAGACTCGGGGACATAGGGCCCGTGCTTGAATCTTGGCTCTTCCACCTACTGTGTGACACTGAGCAAGGCACTTAAGGTCTGTGCAGTTCACTTTCATCATTTGCAAAATGGGTGATAATAACATCTCTTACTTACTACGTGGAATGGGATTCCCTCGTAGCTCAGTTGGTAAAGAATCTGCCTGCAATGCAGGAAACCCTGGTTTGATTCCTGGATCTGGAAGATGCCCTGGAGAAGAAAATGGCAACCCACTCTAGTATTCTTGCCTGAGAAATCCCATGGACAGAGAAGCCTCACGGGCT
>NW_011494894.1:816133-839369 GCF_000754665.1 Bison bison bison
CGCTAAGTCACTTCAGTCGTGTCCAACTCTGTGTGACTCAAGAGACAGCAGCCCACCAGGCTCCCTCATCCCTGGGATTCTCCAGGCAAGAACACTAGAGTGGGTTGCCATTTCCTTCTCCAATGCATGAAAGTGAAAAGTGAAAGTGAAGTCGCTTAGTCACGACCGACCCTCAGCGGTCCCATGGACTGCAGCTTTCCAGGCTCCTCCGTCCATGGGATTTTCCAGGCAAGAGTACTGGAGTGGGGTGCCAGGAGCTAATACATGTAAAAGTGCTTAGTACACAGCAAGCCCGTCTTTGGTGGCTGGTTCTTCCAACCACAAAATGTTGGCGAGCCTCAAGAACTCAGTCCTCGGTCCTGCCTCCTTTCAATCTACATGCCCTTCCTGATGATCTCATCCGTTTGGTGGCTTTAAATACAAACTAAATGCCAAGGGTTCCAAATTTTCTCTCTCTAGCCTGAGCTCTCCCTCCAATTCCAGACTCATACAGCCAGCTGTCTGTTTGATACTTCCACCTGGCTGTCTAAGTGTTCTCAGAGTGAACAAGCCTGATCTTGATCTTCACCCAAACCTGCTCCTCCTACTGTCTCTCCTTATCTCAGTAAGTGGAGACTCCATCCTTCAGCTGCCCAGGCCCAAAACCCTCAGGGTCATCCTTGGCTCCTCTCTGTTTCTCAGACCCCATGTCTCATCTGTCAGCAAATCCTGTGAGCCACACATGCAAAACAAATCTGTGATCCACCCACTTCTCATCACCTCCCTTGCTATGGACTGGGGCCAAAGCACCATCATCTCTTGCCTGGATTATAACAGTAGCTCCCACTTCTGTCTCTTCTCCACACAGGAGCCAAAGTCATTCCATGAACATTTTAACTCATTCCTCTGTTCCATTCACTCAGCCTAAAAGCCAAAGTCATTAAAAAAAAAAAAAAAAGCTGTGAGGCCTCACAAGATCTGCCCCTTGCCTCCAGCCCCCTGAACCCCCTTCCCCCCAACCTCACTGCCTACCATTCTCTCCTTGCTGTACCTCCAACAAGCAGGACACTCTCCTTCCTCAGCATTTCTGCAGTTTTCCCTTTGCAAGGATTGCTCCCCGCACCCCAAAGCTACCTCCCTCATTTCCCATAGTGCCTATGTGTGTTCCTCACTCAGTTGTGTCTGACTCTTTGCAACCCCATGGACTGTAGCCTGCCAGGCTCCTCTGTCCATGGAATTCTCCAGGTAAGAATACTGGAGTGGGTTGCCATTTCCTTGCCAGGGGATTTTCCCCACCCAGGGAGCAAACCGGGGTCTCCTGCACTGCAGGCGGATTCTTGGCTCAGAAGTTAAAGCGTCCGCCTGCAATGCGGGAGACCAGGGTTGGATCCCTGGGTAGGGAAGATTCCCCTGGAGAAGGAAATGGCAACCCACTCCAGTATTCTTGCCTGGAGAATCCCATGGACGGAGGAGCCTGGTGGGCTACAGTCCACGGGGTCCAAACGAGTCAGACACGACTGAGCGACTTCAGTTTCACTTTCTTTACCATCTGAGCATATTTCCTCTAGACGTTTATACAAATACTGTCTTCCTTGGGGCTTTCCCCCGACAGCCTATTTAAAATTCCAGTTCCCAATGCTCCCTGTTCAGTTGCCTATTTTTTCCCTTCTCTAGCATTCATCACCACCTAACTGTACTCCTTTTGTCTATTTCACCCATAGAAGGTAGACTCCGTTGGGCGTGGATCTGCCTTCTTCAGCTATGTGTCTTCAGTGGCCTGGTATGTGGAAACCCCAAAAAGCATTTGCTGAATAAATTAACGAAGACATCCTTGCACAAATGTTAGCTATTATTATTTCAGGGTATGTCTTTGATGTGCCCCACCTTTGCAAAAATCCTTTGGAGACCCGAAAATTTAAACACAACTGGGAAGAAAAAAAAATCAGCCCAAAGTAAAAATGAATTAAGAAAGTCGGGGTCCTAGGTTATAAATACATCTTCCTAGGTGTTGGAATGCTGGGCTGAGTCAACTCTGTAATCTTAACACAAGGGACTGTTGTGACACGTGCCACTCTTTGGCGAAATTTTCAGTCTGTAGTTTGTAGACCCCATCAACCCAGCTCCAAGTTTCCGGTCTCCGGGTCGGGGTGGGCGAGCGCGGGACGCCGCGCGCGGGAGGCACGTTGTCCGGCTCTCGGCTCCCGGCTCGTGGGCCTCCCGGCGCTGGGCCGGCGCGCGCGGGGCGGGGCTCCGGGGCCGCGGGGCGGGCGCGCTCGGGCTCCGCCGCCCAGGCCGCCCCTGGCCCGGCTCGGCGCGCTCACCATGGCGGGCCCCGCGCCCGGGCGGCGGCTGGTCGCGCTGGCCCTGATCGTGGCGCTGGCCGTGGGGCTCCCCACAGCCGGGGCCGGGCAGGCGCCGCGTCCCGCCGAGCGGGGTCCCCCGGTGCGGCTCTTCACGGAGGAGGAGCTGGCCCGCTACGGCGGGGAGGAGGTGAGCGCGGGCCCGGGGACTGGGCCGAGTCCGGCCAAGCGGAGATGGGGGCGGAGACCCCTGGGAGGCCGCGGCGCGCGGGAGAGATTTCCGGGTGCAAGGGAGCAGGCGCAGGCCTCGGGGGGCGCCCCCTCCCGGAGTCCTGGCCCCGAGCGGGGCGCGAGGCCTGCCCGGCCCTCTGTCCAGGCCTGATCGCCGCCTGGGGGCACGGGGAGGTCCCCAGCCGGCGGGGCGCCCATCTCCCCGCTTCCTGGGCCGAAACACCCACCCCGAGCCTCTCCCTCTCTCTTCCCTGGAGCTGTTTCCTTGAGACGCGTTTTGACTCGCAGTCAGTACAGGAAACGGAGAAACTTTTTTGTTTTCAGTGTGAGCATCAGTTGGGGACAGACACTTCTGCCTCCTCCGGGGAAGGGAGAGAGGGCAGCAAGGCCTATTCCCTGGGCTAGGCGGGCGTGGGGGCAGGCCCAGGGGTGCTCCAGTGTCTCCCTGCTCTTCTGTCTTCTGGCCTCCGTATCCCTGGACTCCTCAAACTGGTTTTTAGTACCTGTGCTCTTGGGGCTAGACCAGAGCTGGGAGAGCCGGCAGAGGGGGAGATCGGAGGTTAGAAACAGAGATGTCCCACTCTCCTCAGCCGGTCAGCACTCCAGGATACCGCTCACAGTCACCTGACCATTCTGGTTGGTGGGGCCCAGTGTGATGGTTGTGGAGCCTGGGAACAGAGTCCAACTCTGCCAAATTCTCTGAGTCCTTCTCATGAATCTCCAAATCTAGGGGTAATCCTAGGGACCCCCAGCACAGAACCCAAGGGAAGAAAGAGTTCTAAGTGGCGGTCATATCCAGCAGCCATGCCTAGGCTGCAAGATAAAGACCCTTGGTTTTTCATGCAGGTATTATTGATGCGTGCTCAGCTGCGGGAAGGAGAGAGGGAAACTTGAGATGGAAGCAGGTTAAGGGAAAAATTGTTTCCAGGTGTGGAGCCCAGAGGATGTCTGTAGTAAGAGGGGAAAGAGGCAGTTCAGTGCAGCTGGTTTTAACTGCCTTGTGCTGAGGTTTGCCCTGGGTGGTTCTGGTTTATGTCTGTTGTCCCAGGATAATTATTAATAGCATCCCTTTTCACTCTCAGAAGTGTTAACTGTTTGTATAATGCTCATTAGAGCATTAGGCGTTTGAATCATATCTGGGTTTGAGTCCCTTTGAGCAAATAGCGAAAAATCTCAATTTTTTTTTTAAATCTGTGATACTTGTTATCAGTCAGGGTTCCACCAGAAACAGAACCAGTTAAAAAATTATATATATATGTATGTGTGTGTGTGTATATATATATACTGGCTGCACCACGTGGCATGCACGATCTTAGTTCCCCAACCAGGGAGCAAATCCATGCCCCCTGCAGTGGAAGCTTGGATTCTTAACCACTGGACCACCAGGGAAATCCCTATATATATATTTATATATTTTAATTGCAAGAATTGGTTTATGTGATTGTGCAGGCTGGCTAGGTAAGTCTGAATTGAGTAGGTCAGGCTGTCAGAAGGGGCTGGCGAGAAACCTCTGGGCAGGAACAGATCCTGCAGTCCACTGGTGGTATATTTCTTCCTCCTCAGGGAAAACTCAAAGGCTCTTAAGGCCTTTCAACTGATAGCATCAGGCTCACCTCGATAATCCAGGATAATCTTCTGTACCCAAAGCCAACAGTTGTAGATATTAATTGCATCTACATTAATACCTCTGTACAATACCTAGATAAGTGCTGAATAAGGCTACTGTCACCAATCCAAATTGACACATAAAACTGGCCATCATACTGGCTATAATAAGAGTTTCTACTCTGTGTGGGGGTTTTGTGAGAATTAAATGAGATGGTGGAGTGCAAACTGCTTAGCTGAAGCCTGGAGTAGTCTTCGCGCAGTAAACCTTAGACAATCTTAGCTGGTATTAATATTATTTTTATTAGTTTATTATTAAAGATACAAACAAGAGGCAGTGTAACAGACCCGTAATCCTCTTACGCAGTTCAGAAATCGAAGAAAAGAAGCTTTGAAAAGCAGAAGGTTTTTTTTAATATCATTTGACAGCAAAACCCTGCCTGATCTGAACGCCTTTGGTAACGGAACCTTGTTGGAGCTACGCAAGTTTAGTTATAGACTTTATTTATCCTACCTACGGTGCGGGAGACCTGGGTTCAATCCCTGGGTCAGGAAGATCCTCTGGAGAAGGAAATGGCAACCCACTCCAGTACTCTTGCCTGGAAAATCCCATGGACGGAGGAGCGTAGTAGGCTACAGTCCATGGGGTCACAAAGAGTCGGACGCGACTGAGCGACTTCACTTCACTTCACCTAGTATGACTGTTCACCTTTATGCTTTACTGTGAAATACTGATATCCTTGATGACGGGGTGCTTCCTCAGACCCCCGTGGGTGTTCTGGTATGTGCCTCATGACACCTTTCTAAATCTGACAAGTTCTGAATTGCAAAACACATCTGATCCCCAAGAGTTTCTTCTGTGGGATTGTGGACCTTGTAAACAAGTCGCTCTGAAACACCTAGCGATGAGGTCTCATTTGTATGATAATCATTTTGGATGAACGCCAGGGCAGACCCTCCTGTCCCAGACTCTGCAGTGCACTTTGTGCTGAGAGCTCGGACCCCCAGCAGAGAGCTGCACAGAATCTTCGGTGGACGCTTCAGATTGGAGATCACAAAAGACAGGGGTCCCGGCTGCTGGGGTCTTTCACAGAACCTACTGTGTTCTGGGGGCTTCCCAAGTGGCTCTAGTGGTAAAGAACTGGCCTGCCAACGCAGGAAACACAAGAGATGTGGGTTCGATCCCTGGGTCAGAAAGATCCCCTGGAGGAGGGCATACAACCCTCTCCAGTATTCTTGCCTACAAAATCCTCATGGACAGAGGAGCCTGGTGGGCTACAGTTCAAAGGGACGCAGAGTCGGACACGACTGAAAAGACTTAGCATGTTCCATTTTTATAGATTCCACATATATGTGTTAATATACAATATCTGTTTTTAACTTAAAATTCCTCCAGAGTCCTTACCTGTCACTTAGGAACTACATTTTATTTTCTGTCCTTCCTTTTGAATACCCACAAATATAGCAAAATGTAAAACGTAAAACCCACGGTTACAGCTGCAAGGAAACAGCATTGCTTGTATATTTCTAGCGCCATAGATGGCTTTTTGAAGGACAAACTGGTAAAATATAAAAAGTGATTATGTTGTTCATCTACTTGGGCCCCAGAATTCGATATAGTGAAATAGGCCTCCAGGAAATAGCTCAACACATTAGAAAGTAACTTGAAAGGTATTCGTAATGCTGCCATTATGGTTCTAAGGAATTGGAAACCATCCAGATAAGCCAAAATAGGAGAATAGTAAACAGATACAGCATAACTAAAATACGACAGAGCTGTTTAAGCGACAGCTGTTTTGGTTATTTCAACACATTACAATGTTTGTATGAACTAATATTACCTATAAGAAGCAAAACATATCATAGATCATTTGCACTGATTACAGCCACGTGTGGTGAAAATGAAATTTAAACCGATTTAAGTAACTTCAATATTCTTTTGAATTTTTATCTGAATTGAGCTGCTTTAGCTCCTGATTTTTCTTTAAAAGAAAGGTATTGCCACAGACTTGTCATGAAGCTTCGTAACTTTTCCCAGGTTTTGTGAGTAGGCATAATTCTGCAGGTAGGGTCATGTGCTGGCTGAGGACTGACTGACAGCGGCTGCTTTGTACCTTCACCCACCGCCCCCTGCACTGCCCTTGATGGGAAGAGATGTTACTAACTTGAGCCAAAAGAGCAGGGCTCTCTGCTTCCTCCTCACACCTTCCCTCTTGTTTTCTAGGAAGATCAGCCCATCTACATGGCAGTCAAGGGGGTGGTGTTCGATGTCACTTCTGGAAAGGGTAAGTGGCTTGCTTTCATGTACCCTTACCTCTGGGGGGTGTGGTGGCCAAAGTGGGCGTTCTAGGAGTGAGGGAGCAGACGGAACACAGGCAAGTCCTTTCCCTCCAGAGTGAGTTCATAATTTTTTTTTTTTTCTTTTTGGCTGTGCTGTGTGGCCTGCAAAATCTCAAATCCCCGACCAGGGATCAAACCCTGGCTAGACTGCCCGGGAAGTCCCTGAGCTCATTGTCTTTGTCGGTGCTGTACTTCAGCAGTGTTTTTCTAATAATATCATGCTCCTGCTCAAAAGTCTTCTATGGCTCCCTGTTGCCTATAGAGTCAGAGTCAAAATGGATGATTTGCCTTAGTAAAAAACCCTTTACTTAGCAAAGGGTTGAGATCATAGAACACTGTAGAACTTTTTAATGCCCTTTTGTGTTTTCTGTAATGGAAACTGTAGCTGATATCATGGAAGCTGTCTTGTAATGGTTCGTTGTTTATTTAATACGAAACCAAAGACGTATGGAAATAGACTTGGCTTCCATGAGCATTTAGGCAGACAGGACATTCCTCTTGTTTACATTTTAGATATTTTTAAGAGATTGTTTTCATCTTATATTTTTAAAAAAAGTCACCTGTTGGCCCAGCATGTATGACTTATTCCATATTCTGAACTGTGGGACTCAAGCAGATGGCTGGGGTGGCTTGTTGGACTTCCCCTCCTCACTGCCGACCCTCCCCTCAGGCCGGAGTCTCTCCAGAACTTGGGGGTGGTTCTCAGAAGCCCCCCACACCCGCTCCTAGCTGCTCTGTGCACACCTGCTCATATCCTCTTCCGTCCTCCCCACTGCAGAGTTTTATGGACGAGGAGCCCCCTACAACGCCCTGACCGGGAAGGACTCCACCAGAGGGGTGGCCAAGATGTCCCTGGACCCTGCAGACCTCACCCATGACACCGTGAGCCAGATTTTGAGCCTCTGTCAGAGTGCCCCACCTCCTTGGCCATGGCCTTCCCCCTGACACACACACACCCCTGGGCAATAGCAAAGCTTCCTAACTAGTCTGTTTACATTCCAGTCCATTCCATGTGATAGCTGGTTGTTTTCTTAAAGTAGAGATCTCACTGTTAACACTCCTGCTCAAAAATCCTCCATGGCTCCCCACTGCCTGCAGAGTCAAGGCCAGACTCTTGGGCACTTGTGATCAAGCTCAGTGGTCCTCACAGTCTGGCTCCCGCCTGCCTTGGCAGTGCCATCCCCCTTACAGTCTGTCCCCCGCCTCCCCAAGCCCCTGGGTGCTTTGCTCTTCGTTTCTGAGACCTACTTCCCAAGCCACTCCTGGTTGCTCAGGGGATGAAGCAGAGGCTCCCCCATGCTCATATTTCTGTGAAGGAGACAACAGCCCTAACAAAGACCATTTCAGGGTCATCTCAGTCATCCTAACAGAAAGGCTGGCATTCATTCCAGTGTCACTCAGATGAGTCAAACTCTGGAGTGACAACATTACAGAAACAAATTAAGAAATTGTGGAGTGGGGAGGGTGTGCAGATCTGTAATGGGGGGAGGGTAGAGAGCAGTGGGAGTCATTCCGGGGAGGAGGTAGCTGCAGACCACACAGGGCGCCCCCCACACCACCTGGGAGCTCTCTGGACCCTTTCATCCCCACGTCAACCAAACCCCGCAACCTGATGTGGCCCCTGCTTCCCCCATCTCCTCCCCCCAACACTCCTGAGCACACAGGTTGGCCTCTTCAAAAGTCAGCTGTCCGCGATTTGATTTTCGAGAGATTTTTTTTCTCTTGCCTGAAGGATATGGGGAGAATAAAGCAGGGAGGAGGCGTGAGAGGCCAGGGCCAAGTCCAATTCATTCATTCCCAACCCTGGGTTTCTCGGGCTTTTCTCCCCAAGACGGGCCTCACGGCCGAGGAGCTGGAATCCCTGGACGACGTCTTCACCAGAGTGTACAAAGCCAAATACCCGATCGTCGGCTACACTGCCCGAAGAATCCTCAATGAGGACGGCAGCCCCAACCTGGACTTCAAGCCTGAAGACCAGCCCCACTTTGACATAAAGGACGAGTTCTGATCGTCAGGAGCTTGGCCCTGGGAAGGCAAGGCGGGGAGACCCTCCAACGCAAGATCTCCTGCAAAACAGGCGTTCGGAGCCTCTGGTCACCACCGGCTCTGAACAGAGCACGCGACTCACCTGGAACGCTGAATGGCTCTTGTCACCCTCGGTCAAGTGTTCTGTTCACCCGGGTGTCCTGCCTGCACGCCAGCGGGGAGGTCATGGTGGCCAAGGGGGGACGCCTCCTAGGTGTCAGCAGGGGCTTCGTGGGCAGTGGAATTACAAGTGGCCTTTATATCTTCTTTATATTGTTCTATACTTGTCAGGTTTTCTACTGTGGCCGTGTGTACTTTAAGCACCAAAATAAACTTCCTGTTTTTGCGAAAGGAGAATTCTTCCCCACAGGGCATTTCTTGGAGCCTCATAGCGCCACTTGTCTCTGCTGGCCTGCTTTCTGTCTGCCTGGCAAGCAAGGGGGCCAGGTGGCAGAGGCGTCCATGAGATGTGGCAGAAAGGGGGTGCATCAGGTGGAAGGATGGAGAAGGGGAAGCTGAAACTGTTAGTTGCTCACTGGTGTCCAACTCTTTGCAACCCCACGGACTTGTCCCGCCAAGTTCCTCTGTCCATGGGATATTCCAGGCAAGAACCCTGGAGTGGATTGCCGTGCCCTTCTCCAGGGGATCTTCCCGACCCAGAGACTGAACCCAGGTCTCCCACATTGCAGGTATATACTTTATCATCTGAGCCACCAGGGAACAAGCCACAAGGGAGAAGGGGAAAGGGAGCTATTAAAGGGCCTGGCTCCTCGCCGCAACCAGGAGAGCGATGATGTGAACTGGCGGTAGCCCCACCTGCAACTGGAAAGTGGTGAGGAGGGCGGGGGTTCCGTGTGTGCAGGGCCTGGCCTGGAGGTGATTCCAACAGCGGTGAAGAACAAGCAACACACTGAACTCAGCTCAGATTTCATAAGGAAAGACTCTTGAGGGCAGGATTTTTCCCTTAAGGGACTTTTGGCAGTGTCTGGAGCTGTTTTGAAATGTTTGGTTGTTACAACTGTAGGATGCTATTGGTATCTAGTGTGTGGGGATGTTTTTAAACATCCTCAATGCACAGGACAGTGCCCAGAACAAAGCATTGTCTGGTCCAAAATGCCAGTTGTGCCCAGGTTGAGCAATTCTGCGTTAGACTCATCCTGGAAATTTTATAGCAGAGACGAATTTCTTTGACACAAAACTTTGTCTTTTATTAAAATAAATAGCACTTACCCGTCAAAAGAGAATATTATACTAAACAGAAGACTCTCCGAGGGTGACTGTTGAAGATGCTGATTCCTGTATCCTACCCCCAAGGCTTAGCATTTAGTATTTCTGGGATGCCGCCTGGGAACTGCATTTGTAATGCGCTCCCTTAGAGACTGTGATACACTTGGGCCCAGATGGACTTTCAGGAGCACTACCTCACCAGTCACCTCGGGGAGGACTCATCCCCATCCTTACTAAGGTCCAGGTTTGACCTTTGCTTTACTCTTTGGTGTGTCCAGACTAACAGCGGACTCCTGGGTCCCAGCCAAGAAGCTGGGAGCTCACTGGCCATCCGAGAGGAGTGGGTCTAGACCTTATCAGGCAGGACTCTGTGGCCTGGAATTCAAGAAGTTGTTCATGTTGCCAAGGCGGTCTCTACTGGAACATTTTGCCCTGAAACAGATGATGTGTGAATGAATAATAATGGTTACAACTCCTTGGGGACCCCCGAGAGATGACTTTCCTTTACGTGCCACCAACTGCCAACATCACCAAGCAATGGAAGGGTTAGGATTCCGTTTCTTAGAGCCCCATCTCTGCAGGGTGAGCGTGGTCTCCAAGCCCAGTCCCTGGGGACTTTTCAGGACTCCTGTTTCCCCCACTTCTCTCTTGTCCCCTCGCCTCCATCACAGCACAGTTTCCCATCAGGGTCTTAGGATCCCCACTGCTGGGGCAGTTCTGCCTCTTGCCCTGCTCTGCACTTCAAAGACCACCTCCCACACCCCAGCAGGGGTCTTCTCTGAATAAGACTCTCTCATCACCAGATTCCAAGTAAGCCTCTGTCAGGGCTGGGCACACAGAAATCTGGGCACCTCAGACGCGCTCTGCTGGAGGTGGGGGCTGGCGGGAGAGGTGCAGGCGGGGAGGGGATACAGCCTGGCTTGAGGATTTGTACCACTGGCCTCTATGGGACACACACATCCCTGGAGCCCAAAGCCTGCTGCCCCATTTATCCCTTCTCCCACATTTGCTTATCATGTCTTCTTCACTTTAAAGGTTTATATCCTCTTACAAGACTCAGCCGGGATGCACCTCTGCCAAGAAGCCTTCCCTTCTGGGGTCCCGTAGAGCTTAGCGCACACCTTACAACTGCCGGGTTTTTAAAAACATTTTTATGGTACTTATTTGGCTGCACCAAGTCTTAGTTGGGGCATGCAGGATCTTTGATCTCCGATCTCCGTTGTGGCACTAAGGATCCTTCACTTGTGGTATGTGGCATCTAGTTGCCCGACCAGGGATTGAACCTGCAACCCTCTCCCCTCCCCTTGCCCCCCACTGTGCACTGGGAACTCAGTCTTAGTCTTCCGCTGGACCACCAGGGAAGCCCCTGTAACTGCCTTTTGATGAGATTGTCTCCTCCAAACATGAAAACATCGAGGGCGGCCAAACTTGCCGGACTTTTTGGGTTTTACACTGAAACTCTCGCATCCCAGGAAACCCCTCAGTCCTAAGTAGACCTGGGGGACAGAGTTGCACCAGCCTCTGAGGCGAGAACCCCTTCCAGCAGAGGACCCCAGGTCTAGTGGGGAGGTCACACATCACCCTGGAATGAAGCAGGAGGAAAGGACCCATGACCTATACCCAGGAGTGTGGAAGTGAAAAGTGTTAGCTGCTCAGTCATCTCTGACTTTTTGTGACCCCATGGACTGTAGCCCACCGGGCCCCTCTGTCCATGGGATTCTACAGGCAATAATACTAGAGTGGGTTGCCATTCCCTTCTCCAGGGGATCTTCCCAACCCAGGAGCTGAAACGGGTCTCCCATATAAGCAAGCCTTAGGAGAAGTGAAGGTAAAGGAAAGGTGATGGGAGGTGGATGGGGGCTGGGTTCTTAAGCACACAGGTTCAAGTTCAACCTCTCAGAGGGGACACTCAGCTCCTGGCCTATGCTAGGTGGTGGTGGTGTAATTCATGAAGTCCTTCCCCAGATCTAAGTTCCTCCAGCGAGCAGCAGCCCCTCCACACTCCCCCATGGGGAGCACTGTCAGGTCCTCCTCCCTCCGTGTGCTCCCGGCTGCCCAGGCCTCCCCTGCAGGTGGTGCTGAGCCGGCTCCTGGCCCATAACCGGGACGAAGAGGCTTAAGGTTGGACAGGCCAGAAGCAAGGCCCTGGAGCGGGAACCTCATTCTCCATTTGGAAGACTATTAAGTATTGAATGTCCCATAACAGAGATCAGTGGAGCTGACCAGCCCACAGAGGAGCTGGCGGAGGGGTGTGACCAGCAAGCCAGCTCCAAGAGGTGGGGTCGTGCAGAGGGCACCCTGCCTCGGTCCCAGCCTGGACAGATGACCCCCAGACTCACACACCCCATGTCCTTCAGGCTTCTACTCACCACCTCATAAGCTTCCTGGAGAAAAACTAAGGGTCTGAATAAAGCAGTCTCACCCTCTACACTGACTTCCTTCAAAAGGCCGCTCCTCAAAGCCCCAGGCTCTGGCAAGCATGGCCTGCTGGGGCTCTGTCAGCAGACAGAGGCTTCTGGGGGACAGCGGCTTCCAGGCCTCGCGCGGGCCTGCAGCTGCACAGGCGAGCAGGCTGCCCCACAGCCGGTGGGGAAGCCGTCCAGGCAGGGGTTGGTCCCGCTGGCCTCCGTCCGGGGCAGCGGAGGTAGTCGCTGCCTTGAGGCTGCAGTGTGCTGTTCACTTCTCACGCTTCGCTTCCCAGTCTGTCGGCTCAGCACACGTGGTGTCAGCTCTCGGTGCGGACTGAGCTCTCTCCCCTCGGCTCTCGGCCAGGCAAGCTGCCCCGAGCCATTCCCAACAGCGGGTGCAAGGACTTAGCATCCAGGGGGCAGCCCTCCACCAGCGGGGCTGACACCAGTAGACCAATCCCGCCCGCTGAGGCCCATCCTTCGGGGCTCCTAGGAGGTGCTGACCCCAGCTCTGCACAGTGGGGATCCACTCCATAGCACTTTTTTTTTTTTTTTCCTGCCGCGCTGTGAAGCATTCCGGACCTTAGTTCCCTGACTAGGGATCAAACCCATGCTTCCACTGCTGGAAGTCCAGTCTTAACCGCTGGACCGCTATGGAAGTCCCCCATAACACATCCTTGAACTGTGCGAACCCATGGATCATTTCCAAAATGTGGGTCCCTGCACACAAGCCCTTGCTCCGTTTTTGCTTTTGGGGGAGAACCCTGGTTAAGACAAAATTTACTTCCTAAGACATTGACACAATCCCCTTATGCCAAACTTAGGTTTACTAACTACATCTGACCATTGTATAGCACTTTACAGTTTATGAACCTCTCATTCCAGTGACCATGGCTTACAAATCACTCCCAGAACTTAGTGGCACGAACCGGCTATTTTTGGTGCTCAGAGATTGTGTGTGAGGAACTTGACAGAGCACAGTGGGAACCACAGGGGCCGTGGTGTGAACCAGCTATTCTTAGTGCTCAGAGATTGAGTGTGAGGAACCCTGAGAGGGCGCAGTGGGAACCACAGGGCCTGTGGTGAGCCTGGCTGCCGGCAGGAGCTCCAGTCCTCTCCACATGTAACTTCTCACAGCGCGGTGGCCGGGTTGAGCCTCCTTTTATTACCCCGCCTCAGCACCAGGCGGCGTGACTTCTACTTGCCAAGGCAGACACAGAGTTCCACCCTGGCTCAAGGGGGCAATGGGCCATTTTGGGAAAATACAATCTGCGATCATTCCTCCCATGTGATCTCATTAGATTCTCGGAGATGAGATGGTATCTGCATTTTGGTTTGCAGTACTTAGCTTGGTGCCTGGCAAGCAGCTGTAAGTTCCACTATAGAGCAAATCATCTCGTGGGGAGATAGGGTTTAGCATCAGACTGACCCGGTTTGAATCCTGATTTCATGGCTTCCTACCTGTATGATCCTGGAGGAGTTATTCAGCTTCTCTGAGCCTCCGTTTCCTAACCTTTAAAATGAGGGTGGTGGTGGGGGTGGGGGTGGGGTCCAGTACACCTGTTTCACAAGGCTTCTAGGATTAGGCTTGGTCACATACGTGCGTGAGGTGTGCACGTACGTGAGAGTGCACTCCTGACACTGGGTGGTATCACTTTGTCTCCCCGTGTCCATCCCCTTCTACCCCCACCTTAAGGACGATGGCCTCTTGGACTTTCTGGAAGGATCATGGACCGAGGTGGGAGCAACCTTTAACTGTGTGTCTGGGGTCTTGGGAACAGGCTCGGGTTGAAGAAGTCAGGCTGACCAGCTATGGCACTTTCTGTCTCTCTGTCTCCCCTTTCCCGGGACACTAGTTGCTCAGCTCAGAACTATGAGCAGCAACCCAGCTCCACTGATGGAATCTGCCTCCAAGAGCTCAGACTCTGTGGTTCCCCGGAAGCCTTGGAGATTCTCCCAGAGTCCCAAGGGCAAGGGGGAGTCGTGCCCCTCCCTACCCGCTCCTGCCAGGGCATTGTGTGGACTCCAGGCATGCTGCCAGAGGCCTGATGTCAGGTGTGCCTGGGGGTACCTGCTGTGGTGCAGCTGTCCCACCCCACCTCCACCTGATGCCCTGGGGCCCTGCCCAGCTTCCACCCTCGCCCACACTGCCGAAGTTAAGTGACTTCAGTTCTCGAAGGTGCCTCACTCACAGTCTCCCCTGGCTCCTTGCCCATGCTGGTCCCTCTGCCTGGAATGCTCTTACGCCTTGTCCACGTCGCCTGCAAAGCCTTATCCTGGCTGAGATGTCCTCTCATCAAGGGAGTTTTCCTGGATCTCTCTCTGCCAAGATGGTACCCATGGTACCCTGTAGAAGCATCTGTGTTTAGTTTGTTCATCTCTCCACCAGGCTCACCCCATTCTCAGCTCTCTCCCCCACCTGGCCCACCACACAGCACCTTCTGTGTTTGATGAAATGAATGGGTGAGTGAATGGATTGGTGTTCCCACACCTGGGGCACCCCTCCCCTTGGTATGCCCCGCCCCCAGGGATGTAGATCTGAATCCTGGACCCACTCCTGAGGCCTCACGACAGCTCCTACCTCCCATCAAGGTCTCCAGAGCCCACTGGGCATTGCTGCTTCCCAGGTCCCTCCTTGACCCACCACACCTGCGCCTGTCCACAGGCTTGTCATGTGGGAACATGTAAAAATAGTCAGTGGTTCCCCTGGCAACCACCACAGCAGATGGAAACCAGCGTGGACAGTCTCAGAAAGCCTGAGGGTGGAGGGAAGAAGCTGGGCCCTGAGTGTTGGTGTCCAGTGTGGGCTGGGCAGGGCCCATCGAGCTGCCCCTCCTCTCAGAATTCCTGAGGACCACCCGCTCTGATGCCCAAAGGGAAGAAATGCATGAAGGAGCTGCCCCTCTGCCCAGACTACCCACCCCTGTCCGTTCCCACACGGCTGCCCTGTCCCCCCCATGGGTCACTGGGGGTCCTCCATCGGCCGCGCCCCCACCCCCGTCCAGGACTTCTCATGGGGGACTGCCCGCAGGAGACCCAGTCCTGCTGCCGGAGGCCTAAAATCACATGAGCCCATCATGTGCTGAGCTCACCCCAGGCCTCACCCGCACTGTCCGGGTCTCTGCCCAGGACTTCAGAGCCCACCCTCCAGCCAGGTCCGCGACCTTGTTCCTGCCAAAACCTCCTCTCTGCTCCGTCTAGGCCATGCCTGTGACCCCACCGCTCTCGAGTGGCCCCTCCAGGGGGACTAGAGGACTTGGGGCTCCTGCCGACTTGAGGTTCTGGAAGCCCCTGGAGTGTGGGAGGCAGAGGCAGGAGCTGCAGAGGGTGCTGGGAAAGATCTGGAAAAGCATGGCCGAAGGGTGAAGCAGCGTGTGCGGCAGAGCGACTGAGGGAAGCTGGGCTGCGGTGGAACCAAGAGAGGGAAGAAGAGGGGCAGCTGAGAGGGGAGGGTGAGAGGCAGAGCCTGGAGAGTAGCCGGAGGCGGGAAAGCGGATGCTCTCAGCCCGGGAGGTGCGCTAGTGTGTGTGGCCTGTCAATCACGCTGCTCCCCTTCTCCCCACTCCTGAGCATGACTCCCCCACCCCCCTTTCCTCTCTCTCCTGGGGTACTGAGTTTGTGGAGGTGACCACAAACTTTGGTCACCTCCACGAAGACAAGCCCACCCTGTGCATGCCCCTCCCGGCTGGACCTGGCCTCGAACCTCCTCTGCACACTCACCCCGTTGGTCACTGATGCTGGGGCCCCACGCGCCTCTTGTTCACTGCTGTCGGTGACAATCGTGAGTGGCACTTCACTGAGCCAGGCGTGAGCTATGCTCTGGGTATTCGCCTCTTCGTCTGATCCTCTGCAAGGAGGTAGTAACATGTCCTGGGTGATGAACTGGGTCTCAGGAAGGCTAAGGAAACTGTCAGGGAAACCACACCTCTGACAGTCAACTAACGGGTGGAGAACTGGGATTCCAATGCAAGTCCTATTTCCACCCTATGCTCTTTCCACGCAGCCTCATTCTACCTGAAAATAAGTCTTCTAGAGGAGGCTGACCTCCGGGCAGGTAGAATTAGAATGCAAAATGCTAGGCTGGGGGCTTCCCAGGTGGCTCAGTAGGTAAAGAATCCGCCTGCAATGCAGGAGATGATGGTTCATCTCTGGGTCAGGAAGCTCCCCTGGAGGAGGGCATGGCAACCCACTCCAGTATTCTTACCTGGAGAATCCTGTGGACAGAGAAGCCTGGCGGGCTACTGTCCATAGGGTCACAAAGAGTCAGACACGACTGAGTGACTTAGCATGCACACACATGATTGGCTACAGGCAGAGATTCTCAAATCCTTGAGGGTCTCTTGAATGCGACTTGTGGACTACTGACATGTGTTACAGGTTCAGGGTGCTGAGCCCTGGGGCTTCACCCAGAGGGAGGCAGCAGGGGCCAGGCCACGAGGGAGCTCCCAGCCTGATGGTGGCTGCTACAAACCACTCCAAAGACAGGAGAGGCTAACGATGGTCATGGGGCCAGTGGTGCCCACCTGGAGGTCAGCTAAGCGGTTCTGGGCTGCTTGAGTTCATCACCCCCGAATCCTGATGCTGCCGCCCGGGGCTCTGAGGTAAGGATTCGAGCTGGATTCTCTCACTATCGATAATGAGGATTCTCTCATTATCGGATCTCTGAGCTACCTCTGATGATTCCTTGCCTAAGCCTTCTACCCTGTTTTCCCAAATAGCCATGACCCTCCCCCTAACCATCAGCCATAACCCTCTCTCTGATCCATATCACTCCACACTCTCACCATTCCCAAAGTGCATAGGCAGTTTCCTTTCCACAATTTATTAATGACACTGGACTTCACACATCCATCTACCAACCAACAGTTCAGTTCAGTTCAGTTGCTCAGTCGTGTCCAACTCTTTGTGGTCCCATGGACTGCAGCACACCAGGCCTCCCTGTCCATCACCAACTCCTGGAGTTCACCCAAACTCATGTCCATTGAGTCGGTGATGCCATCCAACCATCTCATCCTCTGTCGTTCCCTTCTCATCCCTCCTTCAAACTTTCCCAGCATCAGGGTCTTTTCAAATGAGTCAGTTCTTCACATCAGGTGGCTAAACACGTGCCTGCTATGTGTCCAGGGCTGTGGTAGGCCTGGTGATAGGCTGGGGGCAGGATGAGGTGAAGGAAAGAAGCCAGGAAAACAGGCAAGACCCTGCTCTTACAGGTCCCCGAGGAGGAGAGCGGTGGGCTGAGTTGCAAAGAGGACCAGGAATGCGTGATCTTCCAGGACGCTAGCCACCGCGTCCTGAACAGGACAGGCTGGGGCATGAGGTTGTGCTGAGGTGTTGGGCTTTTTATGCTCCAGTTCTGGCCCAACCGCCCACCATGGGATGGTAGTGCCCCCTGGCGGTTGATTCGTGAAACTCTCCAGCAGCTGTTTTGCAAAGCCCTGAGGATTAAGCTCCCCTCAAGAACATCTATTTTTGGTTCCCAATTTTTCCATAATGAAATGCTAACAGGAGCAGCCAAAGGGCTTCTCAAAGGACTCAGAGGCTGCCTGCTGAAGCCCCACATTCTCCGACTGCCTGCTCCCCGGGGGTCAGAGCTGTCCTTCATTCCCAGGTCCAGTTTCTCCCTTCCATTCAGTTTGACTCAAGGGTCCTGGGGCAGCGGCCATATGTCCACTTTGCCGAGTGTGAGCCTGGCCTCAAGGGGAAGACCGTGTGCACATTCAGAGTGACGTGTTGGAAAGAACACTGGATCCGGGATCAGAAGGCTTGGATGCTCGCCCCACGTCAGTCGCTAACTAGTGATGAGATAATCAAGACAATAATAGCTATGTTTATTCAGTATTTACTGAGTCAGGTGTCGCACCAAGAGCTTTATGTACATTTCTGACTGATTCGTACAGCAAACCTCTGGGGTTGGGATTATTACTATTTCCATTTTACAAGTGAATAAATCACGGCACAGAGAGGTTAATTAACTTCCCCAAGCTCGCAGAGTATGCGGCAGAGTCAGGACTTAAGCTCTTGGCAGGATCCACAAATTGGTCTTTTTATTTTATTTACTTTTTTTTTAACTGATATTTTTGATGTGGGCCATTTTTAGTCTTTATTGGATTTGTTATAATACTGCTTCTGTTTTATGTCTTGGTTTTTTGGCCATGAGGCATGTGGGATCTTAGTTCCCCGACCAGGGATTGAACCTGGAGCCCCTGCGTTGGAAGGTGATGTCTTAACTTCAGGACCAGCGGGGCAGGTCCCAGAGTGGTGTTCTCAAATGTCCCCCAGGCAGTTGTGTTGTGGAGCCGTCTTCGGAATCTATGGGGTCCCATCAGTTCTCACATTCAAGCAGTCCAACGCCTTTGGAGGGTCAGGAGGTGAGGCGGTGATGCGGAAGAAGCCTAGGCTCGGCCCTCATCCCCCTGCGCGTACAGGTGTACCACAAGCCTGGCAGAAACACCGCAGAGGGCAGGACAGTCCTCGGCCCACCGTGCTCTCAATCTGGAAATGGTCTGTGGGACAGGAGAGGAACTGCCTCTCTCGACATTCTTCTCGGAATTGGCGATGCCACCCACGCCGCTAATTCATAGATCCGTCATCCATCAGTTCATCGCGGTTCATCTAGAACCACTTGATATTGTGAAGTCGAGTCATTTGACAGACACTTACAGAGACCTACTACGTGCCGGGCACTGGGCCAGATCCTGAGTCTGCAGACATGAAGGGGCTGACATGACCCTGCCCTTGGGGGTCTGCTGTCTAGGGGAGGAGACCGGCAACACACCTCAAAAAACAGAACTCCCCCCATGACAGGTGCTCCGAAGGGGATGGAGAGCAGTAGGGTGGCAGAGGGACCAATCAGACGGAACAGGCTGGGGAGGCCTCCACGAGGAGGCGATGTTTAAATGGAGTCCAGAAGAACACTTTTAGCCCATACCTCCTGTTGGTAGGGGCTTCCCTGATAGCTCAGTTGGTAATCTGCCTCTAATGCAGGAGACCCCAGTTCGATTCCTGGGTCGGGAAGATCCACTGGAGAAGGGATAGGCTACCCACTCCATTATTCTTGGGCTTCCCTTGTGGCTCTGCTAGTAAAGAATCCGCCTGCAATGCAGGAGGCCTGGGTTTGATCCCTGGGTTGGGAAGATCCGCTGGAGAAGGGAAAGGCTCCCTTGGGTATTCTGGCCTGGAGAATTCCATGGACAGTATAGTCCATGGGGTTGCAAAGAGTCAGACATGACTGAGTGCTTTCACTTTCGGTAGAGGAGTCTCCCTGTGTTTCCTGTGTAATGAGCAATTTAAATACAGAGGATTCTCTCCCAGGACAGGGGTGGGCACTTCCCCACCATCGGCCAAGATGTCCCTCCAGAGATGGAAATGTTGAGCTTCCTTTTAACACAGGATCTCAAACCAGGGGGCTCTTTGGGGCTGGGGAGGTAATGGGCCCAGGGGCAGACAGTTCAGAATCAGAAAAGTACCCCCCACCCCAGTCAAGGGCATGAGATTGGCTGACTTGGTTCTGACACTCAAGGGGCGTGACCCACAGTCCAGGCTGCAGGGAGAGAGCTTGCGGTTTCCGTGTGTGTGTATCTGTGTGGTATGTACCTATATGTGTGTACTTGTGTATCTGTGTGTGTATCTGTTTCTGTGTATGTACACAGCTCTGTGTGTGGTGTGTATCTGTGTTTGTGGTGAGTGTATATGTGTTGGTGTGTCTGTGTGTGTGTACATCTGTGTGTGTGTGACGTGAGTGCCTGTGTGTACCTGTCTGTATCTGTGTGTATGTGTATTTCTCTGTGTATACTGTGTACATATCCGTGTGTATCTGTGTGTGTTGTGTGTGTGTACATCTGTGTGTGTGACATGTGTGTGCCTGTGTGGACCTGTCTGTATCTATGTGTACGTATATATCTCTGTGTATAGTGTGTGCATATCCGTGTGTGTAGTGTGTGTGTATATCTATGTGTGTATCTCTGTGTGGTGTGTGTATATGTGCATATCTGTGTATATCTGTGTGTATATCTACATGTGTAGCTGTGTTCGTGTATATCTATGCGTGCATCTATGTATGTGGTGTGTGTATATCTGCATATCTGTGTATATCTCTCTGTGTGTGCATATCTGTGTGTGTATCTATGTGGGTAGCTATGCGCATGTATATCTATGTGTGTATCTCTGTGTGTATATGTGCATATCTATGTATATCTACATGTGTAGCTGGGTGCATGTATATCTATGCGTGTATCTATGTGTGTGGTGTGCGTGTATATCGATGTGTGCACACCCACACGTGCAGGAGAACAGGTTTCCCCTCTAGGTATGCTGGTTTTCTCTCTGTCCCTTTTCTGAGGCGCCGAGTCTGGGACTGGCACGCAGCTTCCGGCTTTGCGGCGGCTCGCGATTCGCCTCTCTGCGGGTAGGAGGCGCTGGAAGCGGCCTGGCGTGCTGGAGGGAGCCCGGTCCTGGCTCCCGGTCTAGGCGCGAGCCGCGCAGCTGCCCCGCTTCCCCCGGGAAGCCGGGCCCCCCCCCGCCGCCGCAGCGAGTCCAGGCTGCAGGACCAGCGTCGTCGCCCTGCCCTCCACCCCAGAGAAGGCCCACCAGCCGACCCGCCCCCACCTCAGAAGTCTGGGCCCAACCCTGCCCGGGAACCCCTGCTCCTGGGTTCTAACGATTCCGTATGCTGCCCTCCCTGGGCTTCCCGCGGCCGCCACCCGCCTCCTACACGGTTAGGTTCTCCTCACCGGGCTCAGGTGGCCCAGCTCCTGTCCTGGCCTCTGGGGGCCTTTCGGGCCCTGGAAAGATCAAAAGCAGGTGCCCCTGCAGGTGGTTATTAATTGCTCCCTGTTGAGAAAGGGGCCAGCTTGTCCCAGAGAGGTCACCGGGTCCGTTCTCAGCTCCTCCCTGCGAGGACCTCCACGTGTCAGGGGGGAAGGACAGGGGGGAGAGAGGGGACATGTGAGACCCCCGCTCCAGCCTCTTGCACACCCACCCCATCCCACCCTCCTGCCGGCTGGCTGTTCCGCCCACTGAGCGCTCTGGGGGGCTGGGCTCCTCCCGAAGGTCCGGGTGTCCCTCCACCTGGGTGGGAGGACCTTTGCAGGACAAAGGCACAGGGTGGCCGCCGGCCCCGCGCGGTTACCCACCCCTGTGGCTGACCCATAGGGCTGGCCAACCAGCAACTGTGTCCCGACCAGGTAGAGACCCATCTGTTGCTGCCTTGGAAAATTCCGGAAACTGAGCTAGCTGAGGGCGCCACGGGGAGCACTCCTGAAATAACCTCCAAGTGTGAGGGAACCCGGGTGGAAGCTGGGCAGAGTGGGGCGGGGGCAGGACGCTCCGATGCCTTTGGGGGAGGGACAGAGACTGGCTCCTGGGATCCTGGGCCTTTCTGTTTCCTTTTCCAGGAAAGCCTTTCTTTACCAGAAAACCTCTTTTGCTGCAGTTACTAGGCTGAGTCTTTGTTTCTTCCTCCCAGAAAAGCCCAGGAGGTGGATCCTAAGGGGAAGAGAAGAGGAACTTCCCTGGGGGTCCTGTGGCTAAGACTCCACGCTCCCCATGCAGGGGGTCTGGGTTCAATCCCTGGTTGGGGAACTGATCTCACATGCTGCAACTAAAGCTCTTGCACACGGAGATGAAGGTCAAATATCCCGCGTGCTGCAATACAGACCTGGAGCAGCCACCTAAAGAAATAAAAATAAATACTGAAAAAGACACCCAACATGTGCGGAGGATCTCTCTGTGACGGGCAGCGTACTGGGGGCCTGGGCCCACGTGTGACACCTGAGGTCTGGTTAGCATCTCCAACTGGTGGCGGGGAGGGGAGCACAGTCTCAGAAGACAGGGTGGCCCCGAGCCAGACGCCAGAACCTCACAGAACGGCTGGGACAGGTAGCAGGACGCTGGGCCGCAGGCAGGAGCAGCTGTCTGCCCTCGTGTATGTTCTCCTTTGGTCTAGCTCTTCCGGTTTTGAAGCCGGGGCAAATACAGTTTCTCAACCAAAAGTAAATGAAGAAGCACTGCTCGAAATATAACTCTGTGGACAGAAAGACCAGGTGGTTGGCATCAGGCTTCTGAGAGGATGGGGACATCCGGGCACGCCGCTTCCCCCAGGCCCGGAACCTTTGCCGCTACAAGAAATACAGGCAGAGCTGTAACTGGCACCTGACCAAAGCTTGTCTGAAAGTGAAAGTTGCTCAGTCATGTCCGACTCTTTGCGACTCCATGGAAATTCTCCAGGCCAGAATACTGCAGTGGGTAGCCTTTCCCTTCTCCAGGGGATCTTCCCAACCCAGGGATCGAACCCAGATCTCTGGCTTTGCAGGCGGATTTTTTACCAGCTGAGCTATCAGGGAAGCGAGCTTATCCAGTGCTCATCTTTCCTCTGTAAAGCTCGTCACAGCCCTCTTATGCTTAGGAACACCTGCCGGCATGTCAGCAGCATCTTCGAGAAATCATCAACACAAAAGCACAAAAACTCTAAAAACATGACGCTGATGAGACACTAAAAGGATACTTGTTTCCAGTTTGGGGGTTGAAATGAGAAGGCAGAGCATCTCCTTATGACGTCAGCTGGGAATGTCCCCGTCTGATGGTTCCAATTTTCACCACTTTGCATGTGTTCGCGAAGGACCACGAAAGAGTCCTGAGTATTGATTTGGGGGGAAACATGTTTCAGAGAGTAGGTGAATTTGCAAGTGATCAATGTATAAGTACTGAGGATCGATCGTGTTTTCAAAGTTCTGTTGGCCCAGCGGGGTGCAGGATCTCTTGGTGACCTGCAGTGGGAGTTGGGAGTGGCGGGAGGCACAGAGCATACAGACTGAGGGTGAGGGTGCAGCCCTGGGGCATCGGGAGAGCAGCGTGGGCCGGTGCCCGTGGAGGGCAGGTACCCTGGGCCTGTGCTGTGGCTCTCGCCCTCCGCTCGGCACCTAAGTCGCCGTGAAGCCTGAACTTTTGCGCCTCCGCACGGTGGCTCAGTATTCAGAACTGGTTTCCCTACAGGAATCACTTTTGCTGGGCTGTTCCCCAGCCTGGGTCCCGGAGGCCCACTTCACACCCAATTAGACAAAGTGGTGGCTTTGTGGGGCCAGGCCCAGGCCCTCACCCCAGCCCCTAGACACCCTAAGAAGCCTC
>NW_011494894.1:839469-839962 GCF_000754665.1 Bison bison bison
TGGGCTGTAAGAACAGGGGAGGCCCTGAAATGGAGGGGGTCTTCAAGGGTGGTCTCAGGTGGAGGGCCAGGACAGTGCACTGGGCAGGCGGTGGAGACGCCTGCCTTGTGTGAGGTGGGGTAACAGCCAGGGATGGTGTTTTCAGAGGGGAAGGGGGGCAGGTATCTGGGGGTGGGCAGGGGCACAGGCCAGGGAAGGGGTGTTCTGCAGCCACCAGCTCCCCTCCTCTGTCATGGACATGCTCCCAGGTCACAGGCCCGGCGGTTCTGCAGAAGGTGCCCGGTGTTCCAAGAGGGAACTGTGTGGTCAGGCCCGTGATGGGCCTGAAGCTGAGCTCTCAGCGCAGGTTCCGGGGGACCCCCCCCCTCCCACCTGGGGCAGACACCTGACGGAACACGCACGCCTGCCTCAGACACTCTGGGTGGCCGCGTCCCCCAGGTCCAGCTGAAGCGGGGGTGGGTGTGAGCAGAAGGCACACAGGCACCGGGTGGGG
>NW_011494894.1:840062-890878 GCF_000754665.1 Bison bison bison
TCTGTGAGGAGGAAGCTCACCTCGCTCACGCATTCTTCCCACATCACAGCCCTCGTGTGCTCGGGCCACCCGTCTGCCCTGCCCCTTGCTCACCGCCTGACACGAACAGGGTGGAGGCCTGACCAGCCGGTTCAGGAAGAGTTCACGCTTGAACCTGCTCACTCCCGGGAGCTCTGAGTCCAGGCTCCAAGGAGGACGTGGGTCCCGGTCAGGCAGTGCTGGGGAGTGGCCTCAGGTGGCGCCAGGGGCCGAGGGGATGAGCAGGATGTGAGGGTTGGAGGATCTCAGAGCCAAGCTTGGGTTCTGAGATGAGGTGTGAGTCAGGCCTGTCCCACAGACCCCTGGACCCCAGCTGGGACTTGGCGGGAGGCTCAGGCTCCCGACCACCTCTCGGTGCGGGGCAGTGGGGTGGCCCTTCTGGGAAGCCCTTGTCACTGGGTAACTGAAGCTCTAGGGGGTTGAGGGGGTCTCAGGGGTGGAGTTCTTACTCAGAACCTCTCAGGAAACTCTTTGATTTCATCTGTCTTAGAATTCGTGTCACTGCTTCTTTTCAGAGGGTTTTAATGTTTACAAGCTATGACCAACCTAGACAGCATATTAAAAAGCAGACATTACTTTGCCAACAAAGGTCTGTTTAGTCAAAGCTATGGTTTCTCCAGTAGTCGTGTATGGATGTGAGAGTTGGACTGTAAAGAAAGCTGAGCGCCGAAGAATTGAGGCTTTTGAACTGTGGTGCTGGAGAAGACTCTTGAGAGTCCCTTGGACTGCAAGGAGATCCAACCAGTCCATCCTAAAGGAGATCAGTGCTGGGTGTTCATTGGAAGGACTGATGCTGAGGCTGAAGCTTCAGTACTGTGGCCACATGATGGGAAGAACTGACTCATTGGGAAAGACCCTGATGCTGGGAAAGATTAAAGGCAGGAGGAGAAGGGGACAACAGAGGATGAGATGGTTGGATGGCATCACTGACTCTATGGATATGAGTTTGAGTAAACTCTGGAAGTTGGTGATGCACAGGGAAGCCTGGCATGCTGCAGTCCATGGGGTCGCAAAGAGTCTGACACGACTGAGCCACTGAACTGAACTGAATGTTTACAAGCTTGAAACCAATTCTTCAGTAAAAAATAATTCTCACTGATGACTGTCTTATTTCTTATCCTTCCTCAGTAACGAGAATGATCCAGCTAAATGGATCCATTCCTTCCATCTCCTCCTTCCCTCTTCCCTCCTTCGTACCAGGGCTGAGTACAAGCTGCTTCCTCCCCCAACTGATGCCTTTGCTGTGGGTCCCCTCGGACTGGCTGCCCCGCCCCCACTGTGCCTCTCACTCACCCCAACCGACCCCCCAGCTCAGGGGACACCTGGGAGAAGTATGCCCCTCTCACCCCAGCGCCAAGCATAGGCTGCCTGGCATTCTCCTCCTGGCTGATCCCGCTGGCCTCAGGGCTCTCCCTTTCTCCCCCCCAGGCCTCCTGTAGGAGGACTTTCCGTTGCCTTGTGGTGTCTCTGCCGCGCCTTCACTCCAGCAGCCCCTCACTGACGTGTGTGACTGCTCCCCCAGAGGAGCCTGGGTTTGCTTTTGTGGGATTTCTCTTCTGGACTTGCTTCTGCACCGGTGTGTGTTTGTACCCTCTACACACTCCCCAGCAGACTGGGAGCTCCCCCACCCAAGGGCAGAATCCTTTCTTTCCTTCCTTCCTCTCGACCTTAGGGCTTCAGGTAGCATTTCTAGGGGAGAAGAATCCCAAAGCTGTCCCTTCCTCCTTGTGACCCTCCCCTGCAGCATGGCACACCCAGGGAGGTCACCCTGGATGGGTTTCTGGGACTCTGGTGGGCAGAGAGGTGGGGTTCATTGAACCAGAACAGGCAAGGCTTCCCCAAGGCAGGGAGCATGCAACCAGGAGGGCTCTGGGCTGGTGTTTAAACCGTGCGATGTGAGCTATGTGTTCCTGGCAGACGGCCCCAGGGCCTGGGGAACAAGGGGAGGCCTGGGTGAGGTGGGGGAGGCAGGACCCGGCCTCCTGGCAGTCAGTGTGGGTCCTCTGGTTTTAATGGGCTTGCACTTGAAGAACACGCTTCTGCAGTCTCAAAACTTGGCAAACCTTCCACCTAGCCTAAGCTCACAGCTCTCCTCTGTTCAAATGACCTTCGAGGTCCTCAACCAGGGCTGTAGGCTGGAGGCAGGTGCCCACAGTGGCCACGTCACAGTGAGACTGCAGCCCTGAGCCTACCACGTGTGGTCAGCTGGAGAGGGCAGTGCCCAGGGAGCTCAGAGCTGCATGCACAGTGTCCCGAGTGCCAGATCAGAAGGGTGAGGAGACGTGGATCAGGCTTCCCCGGCCATCAGACACTGGGGGTGTTGGGGGTCCCAGGAGCACCCCATACCCCAGGAAGTGCTGCTTTCTGAGGGAAAGAGCCCTTGCTGAGGAGTCCAAGGGGCTCTGGTCCCACTCAGCAGCCTGGGACCCCGGGGCCTCAGGTAAGTGACTCAGCCCCCTCACCTGTGCAGATGGAAGTGGCGCCTCTGAACGTTCTTTCTTGTGGGGTTACATGTGGAGCTCAGGGTGTTTTGAACATTGTCTGGTGTTGTTCACATACAAGGTGCTTCTGCGGCTCTGAGTGCTGTCCTCAGGTGAGAATGAAGGCTAGGGGTGTCCTGGGACGTTAGGGTCACCCCCCACCCCAGGCTGGTCTTCCTGAGCTGAGTTTGACAGTAACCGGGGAGTCACCAGCTCATTTGTGGTCAGGGGTTTATTTGGGAGGTCACAGCCAGACCCACCGTGCTTGTTACAGTGTGGGTTTCAGGGCTTTTGTCAGGAAGGGAGTGGGTGTCCCTGGCCACCCTGAGGGGCTTTGGGAACAGCAGGGTTTTTCTGTTGGGCATAACACTGGGTCTTCCAGAGTCAGCCCCAGGACATGGATCCCTTTATCTCCACCCTCTAACCTGCAGCGCTAACCCACCTGCCTGTCCTAATCCAGGGTGGGTATGAGACCCAGCCTTCATCCCAGGGGAGGTGGGGCAGGACGTGGGCTGCCTGGCCAGCACTGACAGCTGAGCCGGAGGCTGGAAATAGGGGGGGAAGCTTGGACACAGGAGAGGTGGTGGGGTGGGAAAGACGTGGGTGTGGGTCCAGGAGCTGCATAGGGCAGTTTGAGTGGCTGCCGAAAGAATGCAAGATAACAGGTTTGCAGCCCAGAAAGGGAGCTGTGGACGTGCAAGTCCTTTTGTAGCCTGTTCCTCTGCCCAGGCCAGCTCGCATCCTCACCTGCCCACTCAGAGAAGGCCTGTCAACCTTACACAGAACCAGGGAGGCAGGAGAGCAGAGAGTCCCAAGATGCACGTGTCCCCAGGGCTGCCTGGACCGCCAGGCATCTTGAAAACATTTTTGTGTTACAGAGGTCATTGGGGCTCGCACGAAAAAACCATGCAAGGGATAAACAAATACATGAAGAAAAGGAAAGCTTTTCCTCCCTGCTTGCCAAAGGCTCCTGGCCCCCTTTGAAGGTAGGCCCAATAAAATATTCCTAACTTGGCAAAACCAAGTATACGCATTGACCTGTCTGTATTCCTGCAGGTGTGTCCATTGATATGTCCCTCCGTGTGACAGTCCCCAGTTCTAACTCCAAGCATGTGTCACAACAAACTTGGAACGTGGTTTTTCACACAAGTGGGCATCACTGACTGAACCGACCCAAAGCAACGGGTCATCTCAAGCCAGTTCTCTTCAGTGTGGGCTGCATATTTGGCTTTATAAATTTGTGCTTGCTGCAGAGTTTGCTTTCTAGAAATGCCTAGTTCTGGTGACATGGAGTCCACTTGGGAATAACTGAGCCCAAATCAATCATTGGAGTTGGGTGGATGACCTGAACCCAGAAGTGCTTTCTGAGGGGTGGGGGGAATTAGCAGAGTAGTGGAGTGAAATGATTTGAAAGTCAAAAGGCCAAACTCTCCCCAGGTGTCTCTGCCGCTATCAGATCCCTCCTCCTTGGAGTCAACAAGAACCAGCGTGCAGCCAGCTCTGGGCTTCGCAGGGGTTCAGTGGTAAAGAATCTGCCTGCAATGCAGGAGACGTGGGTTCGATCCCTGGGTCGGGAAGATTCCCTGGAGAAGGAAATGGCAACCCACTGCAGTATTCTTGCCTGGAGAATCCCATGGACAGAGGAGTCCAGCGGGCTACAGTCCATGCAGTTGCAAAAGAGTTGAATACAACTTAGCAACTGAGCACCAACAACAGCCAGTTCTGCACAGACTGTATGACCTCGGGGAAGATGCTGGGCTGTTCCCCACTGGCCCTTCCAGCTCTGTGCCCCGGAAGCTGGCCTAAAGCTGCACTGGTGGGCTCCCTCACTGTCTGGCTTCAGCTGGACGAGAGGAGAATGTGGCCTGGGTGCCCTCCCTGCTGGACTGGGGCTTGGCAGTGGCAGATGTCTCTCCCAGAGGCCCTTGGCTCCTCGTGGGCAGCTCTCTCCTCCGGTTACGGCACATACCAGATCCCAGAGGCCTAGAGCGGCAACAGCCCCCTGCTTTGCAGGCTCTGGGTGCCCACCGGCCCTTGTGGGTCCCCCAACTCTGCTCACACGTCTGTACATTGTCTTTTCATCAAGCCCTTCAGCCCCTGTTCTGCATGTGTCTTCTGCCTCTGAACTGCCTGCAATATCACTGAACCCTCTGAGCTTGTTTCCCCATCCTTCTGCTGGGGACCATGATGACATCTGCCTCTAGAAGCTGGAAGAGACGAGGAAACGGATTCTTTCCTAGAGCGATGCAAAGGAACGCTGCTTTGTAGACACCTTGGTTTAGCCCAGACACTGATTTTGGAGATCTGACCTCTAGGCTGTAAGAAGATAAACTTCCGTTGTTTTAAGCCACAACGTTTGTGGCCATTTGTTACAGCGGCCACAGGATACTGCTACACGGGTCCAGGCCCCAGATAAGCAGTGACTGTAATAAATTCTGGGCTCTTCCCCAGCTCCAGCTGAACATTCCAGGAGCAGCTGCTCAGGGGCAACCTGACCGTGACCTCCCAGAACCTCAGTGTCTTCATTTTGGCCTAGGAGGCACATGTGTTTTTTTTTTTTTCCCCCTGCCTGGGTGAAATGCTGACAACAAATTATGTCTCAAGGGTTTCAGACTCCAGTGTTATCAGGAGCCTGAGTAACATGGCAAGTCGCCTGAGTGAGTGGGATGGTGTGAAGCAGTGGGGAGTGGTGGGCCTGTGGCAAACTGGAGAACTCACACCTTGCTTAAAGACATCAACTTTACGACTTCCCCAGCTTCCCTGGTGGCTCAGATGGTAAAGTGTCTGCCTGCAATGCGAGAGACCTGGGTTCGATCCCTGGGTGGAGAAGATCCCCTGGAGAAGGAAATGGAAACCCACTCCAGTACTCTTGCCTGGAAAATTCCATGGACGGAGGAGCCTGGTAGGCTACAGTCCATGGGGTTGCAAAGAGTCAGACAAGACAAAGTGAGTTTGTTTTCACTTTAGGACTTCCCTGGTGGTCCAGTGGTTGAGAATCCACCTGCCAATGGAGGGGACATGAGTTCGATCCCTGGTCAGGGAAGACCCGTGAGGCAGCTGGCCTGCGCACCACCACCACTGAGCCCACGCTCTGGAGCCTGAGCGTTTCAACAGCTGAGGTCTGCTTGCTCGAGAGCCCACACACCAAAATTAGAGAAAGCCCAGGCACAACAACAAACACCCAGCACAGCCAGATAAATAATTTTAAAAAAAGATATCCACTTTAAGTGACAGGAAGAGCAATAAATCCAGCCAAACAAAGTCAACATCTTATCTGTCCACGTGGCTTACGGACTAGGACTTTGGGATCCCATATTCACCTTCTAGTTTCACAGTGACTCCAAGGGGAGGTGCTCCACAGGGTAGGGAGAGGCCCTGAATATGATGAGGGTGAGCCTTGGCTGCCCCTTAGAGTCACCCTTCCCCTACCCCAGACCTCTACCACATCTAGCCTCTGTTTCCTAAAAGGGGATTTTGATAGAGAATCTGGTGAGAGCCATTGGGCTCACTGGCTCACTGGCATCGCCTCACCTCCATCATCCTTTCCCACCCACACAAAACTCTCACAGTGCCCCCTGGAGAAGTTGGTCCATTAGCCCTGGGGCACCACCTCTCACCTTCCTCTCCAACATGGGAGGAACTTGTGTGGAATAACCAAAAGTCTACTACTGTTGGGTCAAGCTCTAACCAATCCAAACCACAGGTCAGGGAGTAGGAGACACAGAAAAGAGGGGCACTGTCCCCCAAAATGATGAGAACAAAGATGTCCTGGTAGAGACCATGAGTTTTGGAGTCAGACAGACCTGAGTGAGTCCCCACTTCACCACATACCAGCTGTGTGGCTTCAGGAAACATATTTGACCACTCTGAGCCTCAGTTGTCACATCTTTAAAATTGGAATAACATTAATAATACCTCTTTGCATTGTTGCTGTGAGAACTAAATCAAATAATGTATGTGAGGGGTGGTCCCTGGCCTACAGGAGGGACTCCGCTCAGACTCTGGACCCAGACAAACTTGGGTTAGAGCTCCCTTTAGTGGTTGCGTGACCTTGGCAAGTTACCTCATGTGGCGTTCTCATCTCACACGTGGGTTCACTGGTGTCCTCACAGGGCTGTCGGGAGGATGAGGTCAAGGGTGTGAGACCTTGCCTGGACTTCGTAAGGACTCCGTGAGCCCACGAATTATTTACTAGGTGTGTTCTGACATTGGTGGGTGTGTGTCTCCCGTACCCGGTAGGCCCTGGCATGTGTTTCTGGGATGTGAAGTCAGAGCCTGTTTCCTGGTTGTCGGGAGAGGCTGACCACATTCTACCTATACCTGCCTGTCTAGTTCCTTCTCCCGTTCCTCACCCCACCTCCAAATCTTCCACCCTCTTCATCTCCTGTCCCCCAGTTGCTCTCTGTGACTTTCCCCAGACACCTCTCTGGTAGCCCCCGAGCCAGGGGTTACAGGGCTACTGGGCTCCGTGGTGTGTCTGGGAGGGGCCTGGGGCTGCCCTCTGAGTAGCCCCGATGTCACCGGAGAAGGCAAGCATTGCGCTGCCCTCGCTCCAACGCGTGTGCACATGCCAGGCAGTCTCGGATGAATCATGTCCACACCGTGCTATTACTAGGCTTGTAACAGAGGCCCTGTGTGCTGGCTTGGGGTATAGTGTTTCTTTCCATTCCATGATTCAGAAAACATCAGTCACTCAGCCATGTGATTCCCTCATCTTCCGCCAAGGAGCTGAGCACAGAGGTTTGCTGGGAAACCCTCAAAGGACAGGGGAGGGCAGCTGTGTGTGGTTGCCAGAAAGGGGATTGAGCTGAGAGAACTGGAAACAGGAACTGGAGAGACTGTCATCAGGAAAAGAGCATCAGGGGACTCAGGTGTGATGAGGCCAGAGCCCTGCCCACGAGAGCAGCTGCTGGCAGATGAAGGGAGCTCACTCAGCTATACACTACCCCAGCCCCAGAAAAAATAATGATTCTTGGGCCTGATTATAAATGTAAAGTTTGCTTATGCAAAAATTCTGATCAGCACAGAAAGTTGTAAAAAAGAAAGGACATACCTCTCACAGTTTTAAATCGTTGGCACACATCTCTGTGCTTGGAACTGCCAGGTTCTGGCCCTCCAAACTACTGACCAGCCGGGGTCTGATCCGGGCTCCTGCCCCAGTCCTCAGGGGACTGTCCTGCCTCAGGGGACACTGAGCTCCAAATGCCCTTGGAGATGGGCCAGGTCTGGGCTCTGGCATCTGGGTTCTAGTCCCAATTTGGTTGTGTGCCCTTAGGCAAATCACTCTGAGTCCTATTTGTGCGGTTACAAATGGAATAATAGGGACTCCCCAGATTGCCCACTGGTTAAGACTCCATGCTCCCAAGGCAGGGGGGCCTGGTTTCAATCCCCGGTCAGGGCACTGAGACCTCACATGCCAGAACTAAGACCCAGGAAAGTGAAAAAGTGAAAGTCGCTCAGTTGTGTCTGACTCTTTGCGATCCCATGGACTCTACTGTCCATGGAATTCTCCAGACCAGAACACTGGAGTGGGTAGCCTTTTCCTTCTTCAGGGGATCTTCCCAACCCTGGGATTGAACCCAGGTCTCCTGCATTGCAGGCAGAGTCTAGACCCAGGGCAGCCAATAAATAAATAAAACAAATATTTTTTAAAAATAGGATAAGAATTGGGCTGATTTGTCCAGAGGATGAAGCATATGAGGGGATATGAAAACTGTAAACCCGCAGAATCTCTTCAAACAGAAGGGGAGGGCCTGCATGATGCCCATTCTCTTGGGGAGGCTCCTTTATCTAGGGGCAGCCTTGAGCCAGCTCTCTTGCTCCACAGCAGAAACTGGTCTGCCCATGTTGACCAAAGGCCTTCCCCCAACCCCGGACTGGCTCAGAGCAGCGAAGCCTCAGTTTGGGATCCCCAGTCATGCCAGTACCACCTCTGAACACCAGATGAGCACCAGAGTGGGCAGGCACCTGGTTCAGAAAGCTTCAAAACCTTGTTGTGTCGCCAGCTTTGCACCCAGGTAACTGTCTTCCTTTATCTCCCTCACAGATACTGTCACCCCAGCGGGGCCCGTTCTCAGAGCCATCGCTGCTCAGAAGCCTCGTTTGATTTCAGGGACCTTTGCGGATGCCCCGAGCGTTGTATCAGTTTACACTGCAGTGATTTGTAGTAAATCCTTGTGTTCTTGTGGAGGGACGGTAATGACAATATAAGACCATTAGATCGGCTATTTCCAAACTTTTTTTTTTTTTAAAGATGTTTATTTATTTATTTGACTGCGCTGGGTCTTTCTTCGTTGTTATACTTGGGCTTTCTCTAGTTGCGGTGAGCGGGGGCCACACTTCATTGCTGTGTGGGCTTCTCGTTGCAGTGACTCCTGGTTGCGGAGAGCAGGCTCAGTGGTTACGTCACACACTTAGTTGTTCTGCAGAATATGGGATCTTCCTGGACCAGGGATCGAACCCATGTCCCTTGCACTGCAGGGTGGATTCTCAACCACGGACCCACTGGGGAAGCCCCTCCAAAGTACTTCTTACATTCACCCCTGTAACACGCTAAAAGGGCTTGGGTTATTGGGATTATCACCCTTCTCATCTCACAGAATTGAGCCAAGGAGGCTCAGGGGACACGTGTCTCTGAATAACACAGTATTTCCTTGTGACTCTGTTTCCCCGGGTCTCTGCCTCCCAGCCCCCCTGGAGCCAAACCAGCTGGGACCCTGTCCCTCCTGGTTCACACCCGTCTAGTCCAGAGGCAGGAAGCCCCGGGGCCAGCGAGGCCCTTTCCACATGGCTCCCCACAGCAGGGCCCAGTGCAGACCACTACAGCCAATCAATCCCACATTACGTCTCCAGGCACCTCTGCTCACCGACGGTCCCCAGGTAGATTCTGGAGATGGTGACCCTGGGTGTACATCCAAGTTTTTCCACAAAAACAAGACCTTCCCAGTTCATGTGTCTAGGCGTTGACCTCAGTTCCCCTACGGAGGCCCTGTTACCACGGTGGGTCCCCTGACCCCTTCAAGCTCCCTTGAGCCCCGTCCAGGAGGTGGCAGGGACTGACCACCTGCCTCCAGTCCACTCCCTCCCTGAGGCAGGGTTCCTTCTGTCTGCTGGACGCCCTGCAGCCGGGAGCCCTCGTCACACATACTTGGCCCTGGGCCTTGCCTGACCAGAGGAACCCTCCCTATTGGCAGAGTCTCAGACTCAAGACCCCTCTCCAGCCCATTCTGACTTACTTGAACCAAACAGCCATGCTTCCTGACTGGAAGTAGCAAAGCAAGGACTTGAACCCCGGGCCTCTCACAACCACCCCCACATTGTCTTGTGCAGACCACAGAAAGACAGAGGAGCTAGCATCTCTTAAAGCTGCACTGGGTGTGGAGGGAGGGGAGCTGGGAGGTGGGTGTGGGCCACCAAGAGGTGAGAAAGCAGTGGAGGACAAGGGGCCCTGTGTGAAGCGAGAGGCGTATGGTGGGAAAGTCACTGGGTGACCGAGTAACAGATAGTGGGAATTAACCAGGAGGGGCCTGTGTGGCTCTCAGACGCACAGCTGCCCTGAGGCTGCCCGGAAGACTACTGTAGCAATCATAACCATTACGGTAACGGCAGGCAGCACACAGGGAGCACGGACTGTTTGCTAAGTGTGGGGCTCAAATGCCTTACCTGTGTGACGTCATTTTACCCTCCCAGCAACACGATGAAACAGGTGCTATTCGCAGCCTGTCTCACAGGTGTGGCGGCTGAACAGTGGTTTGGCTGAACTACGTGCCCAAAGGCATTATCTCATCAGTGGAAGATCTGAGAGGAGCATCCCGGCTGTCTGATTTCATGTTCTAACTTTGATACCAATCCACCCTGCCCAGAAGGTGGGTCAGGACTGTCAGTCTGTTGAGGGAAGGTGAATGCATGACAGACGTGTGAGCACTTACCTGGCTTCAGCACAGGGAATCCCAGTGACCCCAGGGTCTGGGCGCCCTATAGGAGAAGGCTGTCTTCCCCGAATAAAGACCCAGTTTCAGGGCCCCACAGTGCAGCGGCATGGGGGCTTAGCAGAGTGGGGCAGGGGCAGGGGAGGGGCCTCCGAGAAGCAGCCAAAGCAGGCCTGCTGCACCCAGGCTGGCTGGACCACCCTTCCGTCCACTCATCTGTGGGGGTCTGTGCCTGCCTGGGACGCAACGAGGAAGTCCTACAAATGGGTCAGGACTGGTTGATGAGAAGCAGTGGAGACTAAATGATAAATTCATACACTGGATTTTTAAAATATGGATCTTATAGTAGGATTTTAGGACTCCCCTGTAGCTCAGGGAAGGTAAAGAATCTGCCTGTGATGCAGGAGACCCAGCTTCTGTCCCTGGGTCGGGAAGATCCTCTGGAGAAGGGAATGCCAATCCACTCCAGGATTTTAATGACAAATATGCACTAGGAAAATATAGCTTAAGTTTGGCTCCAAACAAGCTGTGTAATTCAAACAATTACTGAGCTCACAGGCCTCAGAGTTTTGATGAGGCTCTGGTGAGTGAAGTTAAGCAGGTGAGGTGCTGGGTCGTCATCTGAGGGCCACTTCTGGAAGCCGAGGGGCACAACCCAGCTCTGTGGCCAACAGTTTCCCTCCAGGGGCTCGTTAGCAACCACCCCCACCCCGCCTCCCATCTATTATGCGGTGTAGACTGGCTGATGGGAACTCACTTTCATATTAACTCGAGCAAAACATGGGTTGTAAAACTCTTGTAAACAAGCATTGTGAAACTAGAGGAGAAAAATGTTTGGTAATATATATGTGGTTCTTAAACATTTTTGACTGAACTCACAGTAAGAAACACATTTTAGGAATTTCCCTCACCTTTCAAAGTAGGGGGTGTGGGTTCAATCCCTGGTCAGAGAGCTAAGATCCCGCATGCCTCAGGGCCAAAAAAAAAAACCCCCTCAAAACAGAACATAAACAACAGAAGTGATATTATAACAAATTCAATAAAGACTTTAAAAATGGTCCACATCAAAAAATCTTTTAAAAGAAAGAATATATTTTATATCGTAGTCAAGTGTGTGCATGCCTTCATACACAGATACACACAACTAAAACAGAATTCCCAATACTTAACCATACCACATGAAATGCACATGACACTGTAAACTGTAATTTCAGTTCAGTTCAGTCGTGTCCAACTCTTTGCGACCCCATGGACTGCAGCACACCAGGCCCCCCTGTTAATTTCACTTAAACGTAGCATGACCTGAGACGTGCTAAATTGTTGTCATGATTCACTAATGTGCAACCACTCATGCTTTAAAAAACACTAGCTCACCACGCTGATAGTGAGCAAAAGCACCAAACTAAATAGTTCATCCACCTCGACTCCCTTTGAACATAAATTTCCCTGGGTCAGAGGCTGTGTCCTCCCATTAATCCCCCTGGGGAGTCAGCACCCATGAACCTTCTGCAAACGCTGGGACAGAAGGGAAGGTTTCAGGGGAGAAGGTACAGGCGTTTCTCGTCTAGTTAATATTTCATTAGGATTCACTTAGCCATTAAATAACCTCCAGGGAGTGGGAAACAGGTTGAACGACGGTGGAGAACAGGAAAGAAGACAGTTAAAGGCAAAACGCTCCTCAGTGTGGTTCTGCGTGTCCCTGGGCGACCAGCACAAGGATGGTTAAAGGGCAAGCGGTTCAGAGCAGAGCCTCAGGAGCCAGACTCCCACTTCTGGCTCTGTCACCGCAGCTGTGTGACTGTGGCTGAGTCCCTCTGCCGCTCTGTGCCTTGATTTCCTCATCTGTAAAATGAGAACAGTACAGTATTTAGTCATTAGGGTTGTGACCTAATCAATACACCAGTTGTTGATGCTACACAGGAAGGCAGCTGCCTTGGCCTCCCAAATTAGGCTCCAACTCCAGCCAGCTTCTCTGGTGGTTCAGTGTGAAAGAATCTGCTCGCCAAGCAGGAGACGCAGGTTCAAGCCCTGGGTCAGGAAGACCCCCTGGAGGAGGAAAGGCAACCCACTTCCATATTCTTGCCTGGGAAATCCCATGGACAGAGGAGCCTGGCGGGCTATATCCATGGGGTCACCAAAGAGTCGGACACAACTTAGTGACTAAACAACAACTAAACAATGACAACAGCCATCAGCTGTTGCCTGGCAACATCTACTGCCTGGCAACAGGCAGTAGAAAGCAGAGAGCAATTCCTATTAAGTGGAGTATAAGGGAAGGTGAGTGTTAAAACCCTCTCGAGGCCGCATGGCAACAAAGAGCTCTGCACCAAGAAAGATCAAAGAGGGGATTCAAAACACTCCCACCCAGAGTCAGCAGGCTGGTCCTCAGGCTCAACAGCACTCAACAGATTAATATAAGACCTGTCATTGTCCAGAGCAGGGGTGCCCAACTGCGGGACCGAATGCCCGATGATCTGAGGAGGAGCTGATGTAATAATTATAGAAATAAAGGGCACAATAAATGTACGGCTCTTGAATCATCCCGAAACCACACTCCCCCATAGTGCCCTCTTAGGAGGATGTATTCCAGGGCACCCAGCACCCCTGCCCGGGCCTGTGGAAACACTGTCTTCCCTGAAATTGGTCCCTGGTGCCAAAGTAGTAGGGGTTGCTGCTCCAGAGCACGTTTCTGCTGGGTCATCAGCTTCCGTGCTTATCTTCACAAGTTAGCTGTCTTTCAGTTCTCTGTCGCTTTTCCACGTCTCCAGTCCTGTAAGCCCCTGGGAGAGAGCACAGGGGGCGAAGGGGTGGACAGCAAAGAGCTTCAGATGGAGGGTTCTCGAGCCTCGCTGTGCGTTCCGTCCTCCACTACAACCATCCCAGGTTCCACACCTTTGCTAGAATGATGGTCTAAAGGGCAGACTTGAAGATGTTCCCTCCCTTCGTCCCTGTATCACACCCCTGCTCAAACCCTTGCACACCTTGCCATCTCATCTTCTACCACCCTTTTCTCCTTTTGCCTTCAATCTTTCCCAGCATCAGGGTCTTTTTCAATGAGTTGGCTGTGTATAAATACATACATACACTGTGTACGATGCGTTTCAAACCTTCCTGGAGGCACAGCCTTGGCTCCGCTCCCCAGCCTCACCTTTCCCCATCCTGTAGGAGCCTGCTCGCCATCCTACCAAATGCTTTGCGTTCCCGAATGATGCAATATAGGCTCGAGCCATACCCTTCCTTATCCCCTGTCAGGGCCCTAACAGCTGGACTGGCCCCCTTATAAAGAATCACCAGGCTCAGTGGAAGCATCGTGTTCGCTGGAAGGCTTTCCCTGGCACCAGAGCGCCAGAGAGCTCCTTCTGCGCGCTCCCACCATGCTCTGATGCCAACCTCGTCTAGGAGGCAGTTCGGAAAGGCTTGACTGGCTTACCGGCTTTGGCCACTAGAGGGCAGTCGAGTGTAGCGAGCGTCTGCTCCCTTATGCACAGGACTGCCCAGGCTGCCTTCTTAAACCATTCATTTTATCACCCTTTCCCGTCTCCCAACCACCCCACCCCTTCCTCAAGAACACTCAGTAGCTCATTAATTCTATATTAATCCCAAATTGGTCATCTTGGGTTTCTTTTGTTTTTTAAAGTGTTGAAACTTCAATAACAATTTTAAAAAATAAGAAAGAAAAAATTCCTGTCTACCCCTCAATTTTCTTATTTTTGGTCTCTTTTTCTCTGTATTATATAAATACAAGTTGCTCTTATTGTTCAGTCACTAAGTTGTGTCCGACTCTTTGTGACCCCATGGACAGCAGCACCCTGTCCCTCACTATCTCCTGGAGTTTGGCCAAGTTCATGTTCATTGAATCAGTGATGCTATCCAACCATCTCATCTTCTACCGGCCTTTTCTCCTTTTGCCTTCACTCTTTCCCAGCGTCAAGGTCTTTTCCAATGAGTTGTCTGTATATAAATATATATACAAATACAAATGGGCCTCCCAGTGGTGTTAGTAGTAAAGAACCTGCCTCCCAATGCTGGAGAAGTAAGAGGCCTGGGTTCCATCTCTGGTTCAGGAAGATCCCCTGGAAGAGGGCATAGCAACTCATTCCAGTATTCTTGCCTGGAGAATCCTATAGAGGGAGGAGCCTGACGGGCTGCAGTCGAAAGGGTCACAGAGAGTTGGACACAACTGAAGTGACTTAGCACGCCTTGCTGCTGCTGCTGCTGCTGCTGCTAAGTCGCTTCAGTCGTGTCCGACTCTGTGCGACCCCATAGATGGCAGCCTGCTAGGCTCTGCCATCCCTGGGATTCTCCAGGCAAGGACACCGGAGTGGGTAGCACACCTTATACAAATTTATGTGTGTGTGTGTGTGTGTGTGTGTGTATACACACAATATATATATTTGTGGTTGTGGTCAGAGCAAAGATACAATTTTGAATTTAACTATTTTGGCTTATTTTGAAATCAGAGACACTTTTTCAAATTACCATTCTGGCTTTATAAAATGTTGCTATGAAGGAATGCCAGCTTGGGTTTCCAGGCCAAGTTTGCCAGCCCTCCTGTTCCATTCAGGATCCCCAGCACAGACTGGGCTGCTCTTCTGTGCTGGAGAACCTGCCAGTCCCCCCTCCTGGGGTCCTCACCTTTCCCAGTCCCCTCTCTACTAAGCTGCATGGCAGATCCCCCAGACCTCTGGTCAAACCCGCCCTCCACCAGAGCTCGTTTCCCCAGCAGTCAGCCCAGCTCTGCCAGCCTTGCTCCTGCTGCCCGGCCCTCTCTGGTGCCGCCCCATTTTCCCTCGGGAGACTGGAAGCTCCCTGAGGATTCGTGGGCACTGTCTGTCCACAGACAGCTGTAACAAAGTGCCACAGACTCGCTGGCTTCAAACAACAGACTCATTCTCTCACTGTTCTGGAAGCCAGAAGTCTAAAGTCACGGTGTCCCTGATGTTCTAGGGGAGAATCATTCCTCACTTGTCTTGCTTCTGGTGGCAGCCAGCATTCCTTGGCTGTAGCTGCATCACAGCACTCTCTGCCTGTCTCACAGGACCTTCTCTCTCCTTGTCTTAAATCTCCCTCCGCCTCCGCCTCGTAAGGACCCTTGTCCTACTTGTTGGATAATCTTCTCTTTCAAGATTCTTAACTACATCTACAAAGATGTTTCTTTGAAATAACGTAACCTTCATAGGTTCCAGGGATTAGCGTGTAGCTGTATATTAGGGGGCTGCCACTCAAGTCACTATAGTTCAGAGCTGTGCCTTGGGGTCAGTGTGGAGTGAAGCGGGGGTCCCCAAACCTGACTGATCTCCAGAATCATGCCTGTGAGTGGGACTTGGAAAAATGCCTCAGTGTGGGCTCCCTTGGTGATTGAGATTCGGGGGTTTGGGACATTGCCTGGCCATCAGTCAGGATCGGAGAGGTTACGCTACACCCCCAACCTCTCACTGGCTTGATGCAACAAACGTTTCTTTCATGTTTACTCCAAAAGGTCATCTGGAGTTATTTGGGACTCCTCTCTGAGTGGTCCTCACGCCAGGACCCAGGCTGATGGAGTGGCTACCATCTGGAAAGCTGCTGGCTCCTGTGACAGAAGGGGGAAGCATGGTGAATTAGGAACTGGATTTTAATGCTGTTTCCACCCAGAAGTGACGCTCATGACTTCTGCCCCCATTTTCGCCGGTGTCTCTGTTTTCAGAAAGCACTGTTTGTTTGGGAAGCATGGGGCCAAAGAGCTGCAGGGGGACATCCACTGATGTCCTAAATGATGATGCTAAAGCATCACCTCTAACTGCCCTTCTGTCCCCCGAGGGTCAAGGCCCCAAGTCAGAGCATCCCTTGGGCCGAATCTGGGTCACACCAGGGCTGGAGGACTGTCTGCCCCGCACCAAGGCCACTCACTGGACCAGCTTCCTGAGAAGAGGGCTCAAGGTGGGCAGGCAAAATTCAGCAGGCGGCATCCCTTGAGGTCCTCCTATTCCCTCTCCAGAGAGAGAGAGTTCTGGAAGGCATTCAGGAGTTCACGTGACTCTGCAGGAGCCCCTTCACTCCGTTTTTTTTTTTTTAGGAAAGGGGGTTGCTGAAGAGAGGGAGGTGCACGATTCCCCTGATCAGCTCTGCTCTGGACTCCCAGAGGCCACCAGTGTCCACCTGGCAGAGCCGGGGTGATAGGTTTCAACGTGGTGGCCCCTCTGTTCACCGAGGAAGGAGCTGGCCGGGGGCAAGAAGTGGGAAGTGGAACCACCCCAGCTCCATCGTGTACCTTCCCGGAACAGGTGGCAGGGTCTCAGGGCAAGTCAGGATCTGGGTGAAAACCAGGTGTGCAGAAATCTCTGTTGGGCTCGGAACGGTCGTGTGAACTGGCTTCACTGTGTGTCACCAGCACTATGTGCCTCTCTGACGATTCTGACAGCACTCTGACGCTTCAGGAAACCGAGCCCACTTTTAGAGCAGTCTTTTGTCACAGCCCAGGGCCACAGAGACACCTGGACTGCAGACAGAGGGGCTGGGAAGGGGACGTCGGCCCTGCTCAGAGGGAGAGGAGCTCCGGACGTGGGAGAAGGACAGTAGCGTGAGAGAAAGACAGTGTTTCCTGACACAGGGGTCCTCAACCAGCCTGCACAGCCCCAGGGCGCCCTTGGGTATGCACGGGCCTGAGTGGAGGACCACCAGTCACAACCACGGCACCCCATTAAGTCTGAACATCAGACAAACAACAAACGAAAAAAAATTTTTTTAGTGTAAGTATGCCCCATGCAATATTTGGGATATACTTATCCTTTTGAAGTTATTTATTTTTCTGAATTTCAATCTTAACTGTATATCTGTCATCTCTATTTGTTAGACCTGGACAAGTTATTTGGGTATCCTGATTTGCTTTTATTTTGGGGGGCTTAGGTTGGATTTTTTGTTTTGGAATCAAAGTATTCAATGCTAAAAAATAAGTTTAGAAAGCCACAGCTAACTCTTTAATTTTTTTCCCACACCATTAAACTAAGCTGTAATGAATGTTTAATGCATTCTTTCACCCCAGACATATTTCATGGAGAGTTTTTCAAACTCTGGTATAGCCAGTGGGACAACATGAGGTAAATAAGACAGAGCTGTGCTCTCGAGTTATTGAGGGAGAGAGTCAACCACTGACCACCTGTGGTTGGAAGCGCAGGACACGTAGAGGGAGTTAGCACCACGGGGACCATGGCAGAGCCGTGAAGAATAAAGAGACACAGTAAAGGGATGCTTATTAAAGAGCAGAAATGTTACTTTGCCAACAAAAGCCCATCTAGTCAAAGCTATGGTTTTTCCAGTAGTCATGTATGGATATGAGTGTTAGATCATAAAGAAAGCTGAGCACTGAAGAACTGATGCTTTTGAATGGTGGTGTTGGAGAAGACTCTTGAGAGTCCCTTGGACTGCAAGGAGATCCAACCAGTCCATCCTAAAGGAGATCAGTCCTGGGTGTTCATTGGAAGGACTGATGCTGAAGCTGAAGCTCCAGTACTTTGGCCACCTGATGTGAAGAACTGACTCATTAGAAAAGACCCTGATGCTGGGAAAGATTGAGGGCAGGAAGAGAAGGGGATGACAGAGGATGAGATGGTTGGACGGCCTCACTGACTCAGTGGACATGAGTTTGAGCAAGTTCCGGGAGTTGGTGATGGACAGGGAGGCCTGGTGTGCTGTAGTCCATGAGGTCGAAAAGAGTTGGACATGACGAGTGACTGAACTGAACTTGAAAGGGATGCTAATCAGGCACTGCCACTGGCCCACTGCTTTCTACAGGTCATGGTCCAAACTGATGAGCGTCATGTTGGGAAAACCCTGATCCTCTTGGACTTTCCTTCCTTTTCCTCTAACTTATGGTTTAACAATGACTCGGTTAAGACTGATGTCAAGCAACCACTTTCTGTTTGGTTGACTTACAAGGATGACATTGGCAAGCCATTTCCTTGGGGAGGTGTTTTCAGGATCTCACACTAGGGTCTGGCCCAAGATCCTGCTGGTTTGGGAAGGCACCACTTTCACTGTGTTCCTGAGACTCCGGTCCATCCTTGAACATGGATGAGGGAAATGAAATTCTGAAGGAGGAGGACTGTTCAAAGGGCAAAATGCTCTCTACCTTATTAACTCTCAAGTAAACACCTTAGCTCCATGTGTTGATGAGTAAGCCGGGAGGGACCCAGGTCTGGGAAGGCAGAGTGGCTTTCTATTGCCTAAGGAAACAGCAAGGGCGAGGTGAGAGTTCTCTGTTATTACAGACAGTGTTGTCATTTAAAAAAAAAAAAAAAAAATCATTAGAGGAAACTATTTTCTTTCCGGAAGAATCTGTCTTCTGGGAACCGGGTACCCAAAGGTAGGTGTCAGGCGGGCTCCTGGAGGATGGGCTAGAGGTCAGGAGACTCAGCCTTGGAGTCTGGTCACACTTGGCAATGACAGCGTGAAGTCCCCAGCATGTGACCCCATCGTGTGGGTCGGCGTGTGACACCCCCAGCGGTGTGGCCCGTGGAAATGAAGCTCAGAGGCGGTTTTGTGTGAGTCCAGAACAGCCACATGGAGCTGAGGAGCAGCGAGCCGACCGCAGGCCTGTGGAAAGCAAGACGACCATTGTCTCCTGCTCCCACGGGAGCCAGAAATAGAACTCTGCCCTTTGGCCTTGAGGGGCTGAGGCCACTGCCGGGCGTGGGTGTCCCGGCCACAGGGCCCTCTGTTCCTCTCTCCCCCCCATTCCTCTCGCCCGCCCTTCCTCCCCCGTGACCTTTGCCCCAGCCTGCAGACGCTGTGCTCAGCCCCACTGCTGGGCATCTCCAACCTGGCATGTTCGGAGTTTGGGAGGCAGGTGTGGCAGGGAAGAATAGGGCAACCCCTTTCTCATGGGTCTTAGCTGCTACCTAAGCCCGGACCTGGGGCTATTCAGAAACCTCTCACCTCTTCCTGCAAGTGATGCTTCCAGGGTCTTTGAGACTTCATTCCCTGAGACTCAGAGTCAGAGGTGCTGTGCGTTTTACACCGCACCCTGTGCATGCCCTGTGTCCTGGCCTCTTCCACACGTGGGCCGGGTCCGCGGCTGCTGGCCCTCAGGCTTTGCTGGGTCCAGCTGGTGGACCGCCCAGCAGGAGCTGGGGAGGAGGCAGGGCAGTGAGGCTAAGTATTCATTCCCCATCGACTGCCGCAGGCTGGCTGGCCTTCTCCCTGGGCCAGTGACCACAGCTCCTGTCTGAGCCTTCGCCACACCACTCTCTGTCTCCAAGTTCTGGAACCACCTCTGCCTTAAAGCCTGAGGGTGATGCCTTCAAGTCTGAGGGTGATAACCAAGCCCCACAACTCTTAGATCTGGCCCTACATTAGCTCTTGTGACTTCCCTACATCCTACCCATGTCTTTATAAATTGTTCCTTTATTAAGTGCCCACAAGTGACCCAGTCAGAATGTGCCATCTTTCTATTGCTGTATCCCTGTAGCACATGTGTGTTCATACATACAACACACATATACACAATAATCATTTAATAACACTCACCCTGACTCCTCATGAGGCATTCTGACCCATGTGACCCAATTCTGGCTAATTATTAAGGATGCTCATCTCACCCACTCAATTCATTCCATGACTCATTTATGGTCTTGCTCCCCAGTTTGGAAAGCCTTGCGTAGGGCCAGCCCAGGGGAGGCAGCTGTCAGCTGGCCTGGCTGTGGCACCTGGCAGAGGTCAGCGTAGAATATGCCAAGGAAGGGGGGGCCGTCAGATGACTCTGCAGAGTGGGTGTCCCATGGGACTCCCCGGGGGGAAGGCTGCATGCCTCTCGGGTAGTAGTTCCTTTCTGTGGTCATCCCATTCCAAGGGCTGAATTTCCACTTTGTAAGCTAGAAATCTGTGCTGGTGAGACATTGCGAGGTGACGGGGCTCAGGGCTGACCTGCATGCCACGACGAGCATAGATAAATATGACCAACGTCCTGATTCAGCCTCTCCCAGTGAGGACACAACCATCTAGGGGGGCCCGAGAGCCATGTTCACCCATCGACACCTTTTCTCTGGAGGGAAATTCTATCCAGAAGGCCAGGCTGTCATCAGAAGGCTCCTGGCCAGCACGGCCTCAGAGCAAGGGCATTCTTCGAAGACCAGAGCGAGTCTGGGTGCCCAGAGCACTGTCTCTCTGGGGTGCCTGCCTCTTGGCTCCCCCTTTGTCCCCACACCCTTGCTGACCCATCCCCTCTGGCTCACCCGCTCACTTTCTTGCTCTGTTCCCTTCTGGGTCTAAGCTAGTGAAGCTGCTCATTCCAGTCCTTGGTGGGGGTGAATGGAGGCGGCTGCACCCATGGCTGCCTGATGGGAGGGAGCTGGTACCTGTTTTCAGGGAGTCGGGGTGCTTTCTCTGCCTTGCCCTCCAGGTGGTCCCGAGATGTGCAGCCAGCATCTGGCCAACTAGCAGTAGGAAAAGTGCACATTTCTCGATTCCTTTGTGGAAACTAGGCTGGTCTGGGGGACTTTGAAAGTGAAAGTGAAGTCACTTGGTCGTGACCGACTCTTTGCGACCCCATGGACTGCAGCCCACCAGGCTCCTCCATCCATGGCATTCTCCAGGCAAGAATACTGGAGTGGGTTGCCATTGCCTTCTCCAGGGGATCTTCCTGACACAGGATCTTCCTGGATCTTCCAGACCCAGGGATAGAACCTGGGTCTCCCGCACTGCGGGCAGATTCCTTACCACCTGAGCCACCAGGGGCTCCTGGAGGACTTTAAGTCCTGCAGGACTTGAAGCTGTCTCATTTCTCTCCCCTATCAACTCATGAGCAAGAACCTGCTTCCCCATCTGGTAAAGGAGACTGAGGCATGGAGCAACCAGGCAACTCGGCTAAGGTTGTGATGTAAATCAACTCCTAGGTGGCCCTAGAAACTGTAAATACACACATGTGCTCTATAAGAACAGGGAATGTGTCCCCAGCCCCACGAGCTCTCACCGTAGAAGGCAGGACTCTTCCTTGTTCAGTAAATTCCCTCTCTCTACCCCGGCTAGTCACCGCGGTGCTCAAGGCAGGACTCAGCACGCCAGGGTGCCCAGTTACCCACGCTTGCTGACACATGCAGATGGGGGACCAGCCTCTTGCCAAAGCCAGAAGGCCAGCGGGCACCTCAGACCACAGGGAGCTGACTCCGTGGACTCACCAGACCGTGGCAGTGACTCAGCTGCCTGGCTGATGGACGGCACACCGACGTCAGACCTCACTGTGGCCCTTCCCTTTTTTTTCCCCTGGAACAATAACAAATCCGGGTGGTGTGGATTCAGTTGCCATAGGAACCAGAAAACATTTGATAATGCAAGAGACTCTGAGACAGGTGGGCTGAGCGGGTCTGGATGAAAACAACCCTTTCCTGTCCCTTCACCTCGAACCCCCCCCAGGGAATCTCATCTGTTTGGAGCAGATTAGGTAAACAGGCAGCAGGGAGCTACAGGGCCGCCTGGACCGAGGGCCGTGTCCAACCAGGAAGTCTGCGGCAGTCACAGGTCTGCATGACCGTGAGGTCGAGCCCCAATTCCTGCCGGGAAGAAATGGGATCTGGGACACCCCCTGCCCACTGGAGAGACGGAGTGTCACCTGGCCTGCCCGCCTGCCACGCTGGCATACGTGGGCCTGTCCCAGACAGGGAAGAGGAAGGAAGAGGGGAGACATAGGTCCCCCTGCTCAGAGACCTCCCGGCCTGCGGGCAGCAGGACACGCACCTGGAAGTCCTGCCAGATCCCAGCCCGCATTATTCCTGGTTATTTCCAGGAATCACCAGGAAACAGCGAGCGAAAGGGGCTTCCGTGGTGGGGGAGGGGGTTCGGTAATGAGAACCAGAGTCCTGAGTCCCCAGCAGGACCCGCTGAGTGTGACCCTCACACACTCAGTCACACACGGGGTCATGGTGACAGCGGGGGCAGGGGGCTGGGTGCCCCACAGAGGCTCAGCCTCCCCGCCCTTCCTCTCTGCCCTTTCGTGAGCATCGGGCACTTAACATGGGGCGCATGGCTCAGAAATCCTGCCCACAGTGTCCCTCCCCCACCCCAAGACTCAGCAGTATCCACACCCACCCCTCCTCACGTCTCCGACACTAAAACACCGGCATTTTTCCAGGTTCAGCGACATTCTGTGTCCTCACCAATGACCTTCCTTCCTCCTGAGTCTCTCCCGAGGGCATCCCCTTTCCTGCCCCAGTGCCACCCTGCACATGACCGCTGTAGAAACCCCTATAGGTTTTCTTCGTCCCATTTGGGCTTGGAGTCTGTGTTCCTCAGGGGCTTGACCTCTGCCCTAATTTCCAGCGTTTTCAGCCTCTTGTTGACCATCGCCCCACAAAATTCAGACTCAAAATGGCCGAGACAGAACTCGAACCCTGCCCTCCCCACAGACCTTCTTATATTTCTATTTTAAAACGTATTTGTCTTTGGTTGCGCTGGGGCTGCATTCCTCCCCGCGGGCTTTCTCTAATCGTGGCGAGCAGGGGTTGCTTTCTGGCTGGTGTGAGGGCTTCTAGCTGCGGTGGTTTCTCTTACTGCGGAGCGCGGGCTCCAGGGCGAGCGGGCTGCAGTAGATGCAACTTCTGGAGCCGTTGCAGCTCGTAGGCTTTAGTTGCTCTGAGGCATCTTCCCAGACCAGGGATCGAACCTGTGTCCCCTGGGTGGGCAGGCAGATTCTTATCCACTGTAGCACCAGGGAAGTCCCCTTCTCTTAGTTGGGAGTGCCCCAGCCTCCTCACGTCTTCCTGCCTCCTGGCTCTGTCTCCCTCCACTCTCCTCCAGGCAGGGGTCAGAATCCACTTTCTAACACACAGCTCTTCAGTCACTGCATGGTCTCCTCACTGCCTAAGAGTGATGCCCGGGTCCCCTGGGAGGGTGGGTGAAGGCCTCCCAGTGGCCCCCAGTCTTTCTTTTTGGCCTCACCTCCAAGCTCGCTGTCTTTCCCTGCCTCTTCCCTTCCCTCCCTCTCTGTTTCTGTCTGTGGTCTCTGTATCTCTGTCTGTCTCTCTCTCACACACAGGCCACAGCTCCGGCTACACCACCCTGCTGTTCCCCGTGCCTGGCTCTTTTCCAGCTTCGACCCCTGTGTCATGCTGACTCCTCAGCCTGAAAGCCCCTCTTCCTCAACCCAGGGAACCCGCATGCCTCCCCAAGGCGCCCAGCCCAGCCCACATATCTTTCCAGCCCCGCTGCACCCCAGGTCCGGGGCAGAGTTCACCACGCCCACCCCGTGCACCCACAGAATTGGAGCGTGTTCCACACTGGGAGCAGGGGTTCCTGTTTGCATTCTCATCTGCCGGCCCGCGGCTCCCCTTCATGCCCTGGCATCTGGCTCCAGCCGGGTGCCCACCAGCCTTCTTTCCCCCAACCTGGCCCAGCATCTGCCTCGACCCCCCGTCCCATCTCCAGCTGCCCTCACAAGGCCGCCGGACCCTCCTGTGGGAAGGTTGGAAGGTCTGCACCCCCTTGCCTGACCGCCCTTTGCTCTCTGACCGGAATCTCTCCCTCCCTGTCTGTCCCCTTGCCTGTCTTCTCCACCAGGCAGCGAATGCCTCTTATTCACTCTCTCAGGTGTGCACATCCCAGCCCCTCCTTGGAGATGACTTCTCCAGTCAGGACTGAACTCCCTGCTTCCCCCACAGCCCCTGAACGCAGCCCACCGGGCCTTCCTTCACTGCTGTTCACCACATCCTGTTTTCTTCCCCTGCACGGGGTCCCTGGAGGGCAGGAAGCCCACCTCACTTGTCTCTGTTCCCTGGAGGTGCTCTGCACCTAGCAGCTCTCCTCAGAATGCTTGTGGAAGTGCTGAAACTTGCCATTCCCTGTGCACAGCCCCGCAGTGGCTCCCGGGGGCCTGTGACAGGCCACACAGGGCAGCGGGTGACCTGTCTGCCTCCCAGATCAGTAGGGCTGCTGGGGTGCCTGCCACCACAGCAGGATTCCCTCAGGCTTCCAGTCAGCCTCCCATGCCTGCTGGTGGCCAGAGATGGCTGGAAATTTCCTCAGCTCCCTCCCGGCCCCTCAGTCCTCTGCCTCCCTCACCGTGCCTTCCTTCCATCATTTCCATCAGCCCAAATTCCTGGAGCTGGACACACAAGTGCCTCCTAACTGCCCCCACTTCTGCCTCCTGATACACACACCCCTGACCCTGTCTCGAAACTTATATTCCTGTCTTTAAAGTATAGTTTCTGGTTGATCCAGGCCTCCTCTCCTGCATACTCAACAGGCAATTATGGCTGCAATTCCCCTTCTCTGAGCACCTCCCCGCTCTTTTCCACTGAACCGAATCCTCCCCACTGCAGGCCCGGCTCTGGTCTCCCTACTCCATGAAGTCTCTGACGAAGAACTGGCTCTGTGAGCTACATTACACTCCTGTTGCAATCAGCATGCACCACACCAGTTAATGTTTAATTGTCCTCCACAATTTTATTTAATGCACATCCATTTTCTTTGCCCACCTAGACGATAAGCTCTCAACAGTAAAACTAGTTCTTAAGTTGCTGGAGATGGCAGGCCAGTGTAGGCTTTCTCTAAACTCTGGTAGCTTCTTGTATGCCCAACTTCAGTAGAATCATCTATTAAAGTCCTAATGTCTAACCGATAAAAAATCTTGGGCAGCCCTGAGAATAGGTCACAGATTACACGGAAGCCTCACACCATAGACTTCCTGGGCTGGGAATTTAATGGACTAACGACCCAACTTCAGCATTCAGTCCAGCTGGTTGGGAGAGCTTCCCCAGGGGTTAGAGAGACTAGGGTTTCCACACTGTGGGAGAAATTGTAGCTTGCCTTTGCGGTCACTGGGGAATGACGTCTGTGACTGGAGCAATGCTGTGATGGGACCCATGCCCAAGGGAGGTGAGCCACCCGGCCCTCTGGCTGGCCTCACAGAGGAGCCTGCCTGGAGCCAGGGGGCGAAGCCAAGGGCCTTGTGATGTCCTGCCTGGCACTGGGCACTGTGACCATTCCTTCTCCAGGGCCTTCAAGTGGGACTGGCTTTAGAGAGGGGCTTTAGCAAGCTGAGATGAGAAGTGAGGTACAAGTCACTCAGTCGTGTCTGACTCTTTGTGACCCCATGGATTATAGCCTGCCAAGCTCCTCTGTCCATGGGATTCTCCAGGCAAGAATACTGGAGTGGGTAGCCATTCCCTTCTGCAGGGGATGTTCCCGTGTTGGGATTGAACCCAGGTCTCCCTCATTGCAGGCAGACTCTACTGTCTGAGCCACAAGGGAAGTCCAAGGTGGAGTTAGTGGCAAAGAACCTGCCTGCCAATGCTGGAGATGTAAGAAACACAGGTTTGATCCCTGGCCGGGAAAATTCCCTGGAGGAAGAAATGGCAACCTACTCCAGTATTCTTGCCTGGAAAATTTCACGGACAGAATTTTCAGCCTGGCGGGTGACAGTCCATAGGGTGGCACAGAGTCGGATATGACTGAAGCGACTTAGCGCACACGCAGCATACGTAGCAGGCCGAGTAGGTTGGCAAGAGAGCCCCTGGAGAACTGTATTTGCAGCAACTTGCCAGCAGCTTCCTTTAGGTTAGGTTACAGGGGATTTCCTTCAAGTTAGACACGTGTCCATCCTGTGGCGGAGCCACCAGCAAGTCCGCAAGTGCTGGGGCCCGAGCCTCCAGGGAGCACTCATGTGTGAGCCCAGGGTCTAGGAAGGGGAGTCCAGGGCCCAGGGCTCGAGCTCCTCTGTCCCCTCCAGATGCTTCTATCCCCTACTCTTCACGTTGTCTCCTTCCTGCCGATTTCCTTTTCTGCAACCTGCAGCTTCTCTTCCAGGAGAGAGAGCTCTCTATCTGATTGCCTCACAGGCAGATTCCTCAGTGGTCTCTGCCTGGCCCGTTTCAGGGCTGCCTTCCCCTCTTCCTCTGCTCTCCTCCCCTCTGGAAAACTTGCTTTTCTGGAGGGTCACCATGGATGACGGTGATGGCCCCTGAGTTTCTGGAGCCCACTTTTCTCCAGTCACCACATGAACTGAAATACCTGCTGAGCACGTACAGTGTGGAAGCTGGGGACACCGGGGGCCAGCCCCTGGCCTCTGCACTTGGGAACTCGCATGGTGGCGGAGGAAGTGGGCACACCAGCAGCGCATTGCGAGGGCTGTGATGCTAGGGAGGTGAACAAGGCTGAGCGGTCCAGGGCGGGGTGGGCAGACAGGGTCGCACTGGGGAAAGATGGCCCAGGGGAAGCGGCATCAGAGGGGCAGGGGGCTTGAAGAACGGTGGCAGTTGGCTGCAGCCTTGGGGAAATTCTGTGTTACACAGAGGGAGGTCAGAGAGAGCACGAAGGTCTTAGGGAACTGCCAGTGGGTCTTATCACTCAGTGTCCAGGGGTGAGAGCGGAGGTGGGACTGGGAGACGCAGGCAGTGGCTCCAGGGCAGGAAAGGTGGCTGAACGAGCCCCGGAAGGTGCAGAAGGGTCTTAAGCAGGGGATGAGCAGGTGATCCGACTGACTAGGTGATGCTGGGAATATTCATTTCTATTCACACAGTGGGGAAAATGCAGAAGGAGGCTTGCTGCCACCCAGGTTCAGTAGATGGAAGAAGAGAGGCCTTGAGCTCTGCCCAGGGCCCGCGGTGGGCAGGGCCGAGCTGGCGCTGGGCCCCATGCCTGTGCTGGTACAGGTGCAGGAGTACAGAGACAGCAGTGAGGGGAGAAGTTGGGACTCTCAGGTCCAACTAACAGAAGCAACCTTGATCTGATTTAAGCTACAGTGGACCCTGGCTGAGAGGATACAGGACCATGGACCTTAGCTGAGAGGATACAGGCTCAGGGCAAGATGAGACAACTTGCAGAGGAGCCCTGGTTCAGAAGCGGGCGTCCCCAGGACCCTTTCCCCACCTCACTCCCGTCCCTGCCTCCTCCCGCCTGCTCCACCCTCCTCTCTGCAGCCCTTCTCAGGCCCTTTGGCTGCAGGCACAGCCTGCTTGCCCCACTGACCTTGAGGTGGTGAGTTATGGGCCAGCTCTGGGTTCCAGATCCAAGTTCCCAGGAAAGAGCGCTTCTGTTGTAAGCAGCTGCGGCCCAGGGTGTTGCATGTACAAAGCCAGGGGCTGGGTGGGGCTCACCGTGTGCAGTGGAGGGGGGTCCCCAGAGAAGGAGGACCGTGTGCCAGCAGGCCACAAGTCTGTGAAGTCCCGAATGGCACGGTTTCCACCCCTCCTGGGTGTACAGTTATATAGAACTGTATAATCTTGTAGGGACAAAGGACAGATTCTCTATAATCCAAAGGATTGTAACAATAATAATAGCTAATGTTTTTGAGCACTTACTCTACGCTGAGTACTTTGCTAAGTGATTCATAGTTATTTTCTTGCTTCATTCTTATGACCCACTGAGATAGATGCTGTTATTTCCAATTTACAGAAAACGAAAGGGAGGCACAAAGAATTCTAATTGAGTTTTCCTGTCCTGTTCCTGAGTCACAGCATGCCAGTCTTGGAGCAAAGAGGAGGAGAAAGACTGCCCTCTTACCCAGTGGTGCCCCGGTAAATGTTTATTAACCAGATCCATGTCAAAAAAAAAAAAAAAAAGCTCTGGTCTGTAGCATTTACTGATTTTCGAGGTGTGAATACTCCTATCATGGCTGCTTTCAAGCTGCCAGCTTCCTCAGACAGTTTGAGAGGCTCCCACACATGTATGTGTTACTCAGCTGTTTCCGACTCTTTGCGATCCCATGGACTGTAGTCTACCAGGCTCCTCTGTCCATGGGATTTCCCAGGCAAGAATACTGGAGTGGGTTGCCATTTCCTTCTCCAGGGGATCTTCCCAACCCAGGGATTGCACTCGGGTCTCCTGCCTTGCAGGCAGATTCTTTACCGTCTGAGCCACCAGGGAAGCCCCTCCACATATACAGCCTCTCTTTTGGATGAGTTCTGGAGATTTAGAGCAGTGCTTCTCAAAGTGTGGTCTCTGAACCAGCTGCATCGGCTTTGCCTAAAAATGTGCAAATTTTCTGATCTCATCCCAGACCTACCTACTGACTCAGAATCCCTGGGGTAGAGGGGAGGAACAGCTCTCTGTTTTCAAGCCCTCTGGGGGTTCGGATGCACATTCAAGTTTGAGAACCTCTGGAGTGATGGGGTAACATGCCCTCTTGCAAACCCAGCTCGTCCCGGTCTTCATTTTCTGTTTGGAAGAATGGGGCTTGTTTCCCACTCCTCAGCAGATGGGTAAACTGAGGCCAGTGAGGTGAAAGTTGCTGGAAATGGGTGGATGAGAAAAATAGATTAAGAAATCCTCCAGCCTGGGTCTCCTCCTCAATAAGGTAATGAGGGGAGGGGGTCTCTGCAGAGTCTCTCAGCCCTGGCCCTCCGCTGGTCTGAAGGGATTGCTCATGGATTGCCCAAGGTTAGTGGGAGGGGGGTTCCAGGTAAAAGGCCTGAGCAGAGAGGAGAGAAACCCAGAGGGAAGTGAGGAAAGAGCCATGGAAAAGCTTAGGGCTCAGAAATGCCTGGCCCTGGGTCTTGGAGGCTGGTGCACAGAGGTCCCCAAACTGCAGTAAGTCCCAGGACGGTGCCGCAGTGTCCCAGTCACAATCTCTGGGCCTCAGGCAGGGCCGGGAAGACCCGTGATGACTCCCAGTGTGGGGGAGGGGCAGGGGGGCTGGAGGTCCCGGTGCTGCCAGGCTTTTGTGAGACGTGTTTACCGTCTGGTCGTCTCAACAACTTCCCTCGACCCCAATCCAGATTTACCATTAACCAAAGACAAACAAATCGGGAGCCAAGCATCAGAAGTGATGCAAATTCCGTGTCAGCCCCGGGAGGCCCTGAAACACCTGGGCAATCAGCAAGGCCATGATGTCACCTGGAGAAATGCTTGGCTCGCGGGGCAGCTGTGGTCACGTGACACGGCCCGCGGCCCCGGTCACATGGGCGGGGTGGGGAGGGGCTCCCCTCTGAGCTCAGAGCCACCGCCAGAGAACCAAAACACAAACAGAAAGTGTCCTGTCAGGGCGAAATCCGTAAGTCATGTGATGGGGCTGTTTTTCCACCTCCAGGTTCGAGTCATAGAAGCGAAGATTCAGAGCCAGCATTACTTAGCAAAATCAGGCCCTGCTGGGGTGCTGGCCTGGTTTGCTCGGGCTGGAAAACTGGGTTCCCTCACTTGGCTCACTCTCCTTTCAGGAAAGAAGCTGTGTAAGAAGGAGTTTCCTCAGAGGCACCTGCTCTAGAATTTCTTTAACAGAAACCCTGGACCCAACCCCCGCCTTCCCTACTGGATGGCCCCCTCCCCGTGGGGTCTCACCCCGGCTCAGCCTCCGTGTTGTCAGTCGGTCCGCCCCCAGGGAGATGCCAGCGGCCTGGACAGCCTCTCCTCCCTCCCACCCCAGAGTGGCCCACAGACGCTGAGTGAATGCCAGGGGCAAGTTGAATTTCTTAGGCCGTAGGGAGGTATGAGAGGTTGGGTGCCAAGGGGCAACTGCCTGCTTCCTTCTCTTGTCCCCTGTCTTCCGGGCTCCTGCTCTTTGCAAAGCAACTGTTGACCACCTGGATCCTGGCACTAGGCAATGGTTTGGGCAGTATGTAAGTGGGCAGCCAGGTCACTGCCCTCAAGGGGCTCACGTTCTACTTAGGAAGACAAAGCTCTCATAGCCCAACAAAGTAACAAGGGACAGGCAACAGCATGTGACTTAGCACAGACGTTGTGCCGTGACGCTCAGCAGGAACTGTTTGGATGGTCCCTGTGTCGGACACACTGCATCTGAATTCTAACCTGGCCACTCACCGGCCGCTGTGTGACCTTGGGCAAGTTGCTTACATTCTCTGAGCTCTAGTCCACACATCTATAAAATGGAGATAAAAATGTCCAACTCACAGGGCTGTTGTGAAAAATGAAATAAGGGCTGCAAAACAGCTGGTAAAATGCTCGGCACATGGTGCTCAGTCATTAGGTCGTGTTCAACTCATTGAGACCAGGCTCCTCTGTCCACGGGATTTTCCAGGCAAGAATACTGGAGTGGGTTTCCATCCTCCAGGGGGTCTTCTTGACCCAGGGATTGAACCTGCCTCTCCTGTGTCTCCTGCATTGGTGGATTCTTTACCACTAAGCCACCTGGGTGGCTATCCAGGCCCCATAGTAGGTATTTGATAAATTGTAATATTCCCCATACCTGGACTGAGATGAGCTGTGAAAGATGAACCATTTGTGCCTGGTCTCCAAGCTTAGAGGAGATTAAAAGCAATAAAGTGAAAGCGCTAGAGGGAGGCTCAAAAAGAGAAGGGAAAATCAGCACACGAAAGCCTGACAGTGACAGAATCCTAGAAAAAGTATAAATGCAGGTGTGAAAATACAGTGGTGCCCAGGAACCATGAGGGTGAAATAAACAGCCACCCTTACTCCATAGTCTCCAGTTTAGTTCAGTTTAGTCACTCAGTTGTGTCTGACTCTTTGCAACCCCATGGACTGCGGCACACCAGGCCTCTCTGTCCATCACCAACTCCTAGAGCTTGTTCAAACTCACGTCCATCGAGTCGGTGATGCCATCCAACTATCTCATCCTCTGTTGTCCCCTTCTTCTTCTGCCTTCAATCTTTCCCAACATCAGGGTCTTTTCCAGGGAGTCACTTCTTTGCATCAGGTGGGCAAAGTATTGGAGCTTCAGCATCAGTCTTTCCAGTGAATATCCAGGGCTGATTTCCTTTAGGATTGACTGGTTTGATTTCCTTGCAGTCCAAGGGACTTTTAAGAGTTTTCTCCAACACCACAGTTCAAAAACATCAATTCTTCAGTGCTCAGCTTTTTTTATGGTCCGACTCTCATATCCATGCATGACTACTGGAAAAACCATAACTTTGACTAGACAGACCTTTGTGGGCAAAGTAATGTCTCTGCTTTTTAATATGCTGTCTAGGTTGATCATAACTTTACTTCCAAGGAGCAAGCATCTTTTAATTTCATGGCTGCGGTCACCGTCTGCAGTGATTTTGGAGCCCAAGAAAATAAAGCCTGTCACTGTTTGCAATGCTTCCCCATCTATTTACCATGAAGTGATGGGACTGGATACCATGATCTTAGTTGTTTGAATGTTGGGTTTTAAGCCAGGTTTTTCACTCTCCTCTTTCACCTTCATCAAGAGGCTCTTTAGTTCCTCTTTACTTTCTGCCATAAGAGTGGTGTCATCTGCATATCTGAGGTTAATGATATTTCTCCTGGCAATCTTGATTCCAGCCCGGCATTTCGCATGATGTCCTCTGCGTATAAGTTAAATAAACAGGGTGACAATATACAGTCTTGATGTACTCCATTCTCAGTCTGGAACCAGTCTATTGTTCCATGTGTGGTTCTAACTGTTGCTTCTTGACCTGCATACAGATTTCTCAGGATGCAGGTAAGGTGGTCTGGTATTCCCATCTCTTGGAAAATTTTCCACAGTTTGTTGTGATCCACACGGTCAAAGGCTTTGCCATAGTCAATAAAGCAGAAGTAGATGTTTTTCTGGAACTCTCTTGCTTTTTCTATGATCCCATGGATCCAGGGCCATCATCATATCACAGGACAAGGGAACACACAATGTATTCAATACTCTCTAGGAAGCCAGAGATGAGCATAGTGCGCTTAAAACATATTCTCATCAAAAGTATTTAACATTTTTTTAAAATATAAAAGTGCTTGAAGTGTGTGGGGCTGGTAAATTTTCAGGTGTCCAGAAAATTCACCTTCCACAACTTCTCGATGATTGGATTAGCTGAGTTTTCACTCTACTTTTTATACATTTGTCAGAGAGCTTAGAACTATGCTGAGCACATCATGGGGGCTTACCAGGCCCCTGTTTACTGATTAATTCATATAGTGTTGGGATTTTTTTTTCCCCCGCATTTTCAGCCCTTCTATGCATTCACTAAGGCAAGGGATGGGAACTATCTTCTCTTTGAAAGGGCGGTAATTGATCATCTCCAGCCTCCCCTGCCACCCCCATCAACCTGTCCCTCTTTCTGTATTTCAGGTTTTAGGCAGCAATAATAGCAATCACATTAATGAAATTAGTAGGTTACATGTGTGTTGATACAAGGCTATGTATTGATACAATACCTTGTCTTTTTCCTCCCTTAAGTCCCGCAAGGTAGGATTATTTTGGTTCTCAGATGCAGAAGGTGAGAGTCAGAGAAGTCAAGTAATTTGCTTCAGGCCACCCAGCTCCTAAGGAGCCCCAGACACATCTGACTTCTTCAACCTGTGTGCAGTCTCAGGTCCTGCCCAGAGGGGGCGCTCGAGAACAGCCACTGCCTGGGCTCCCCCACCCCCAACCCCCGCAGGCTCTAACACCAGGGGCCCAAATCTGGGGTGAAACCCGAGGCCCTAGGCTTTCCCTGGTCTAGAGACATCTCTGTGGAAGAGGAGGGAGTCGAGTTCCCTTTCCACTTGTTGAGCCTCGTAGGGGACTCGGGGGACAGGAACGAGGCCCCAGGAGGAAGGCACCCTGCGTGTCACTGCTGGCCGCCAGCCCCAGGCAAGAACGTTGCCAGGACTCACCTCCCCAGGTCCTGGCAGGTGGCAGAAGGGACTTGGTGAGAGCAGAGACCCCACCCCCGCCCTGTTGGTCCTCCCACCCTCTCCCTGACCCTGTCTCTGAGATCCCATCGAAAGGTGCTCTCATTTCCCACGTGTCTCCTCAGTTTGCCATTTCATTTTTGATTTTTATTTCATGCTAATGCTTTTCTTTTTTTTAAGTGTAAAACTGATTCAACTATTCTGGCAATTAGCCCATAGATAAGTAAGATAACCCCTATGTTTGGAAATACCCACTTGGAGCAATCTGGGCCTCTCCACTCCCTTTTCCTCCTAACGTTGTCAGAGTTCTGTTCTGGAAAAACACCGAGAGCCTCCCCATCCCTGAACCCCCTTCTTTCCTTCCTCTCACATAGGCACGGAGCCTGGCAGGGACAAGGGAGCCAGGCCGATTCTGGATTTTGAATCGGAACTGCCATTTCCATGACCTTGGGTGAGCTATTGAACAGCTTTAGCTTTCATTTTCCTTATCTCTAAAAGGGAAACTGGAACTGCTCCCTCCCACGGGAAGATAACAGAAGCCTCCCCTCCCCCACCTGTACTTGAAGTGCCTGGCATGAGGTGAGCTCTTGTTGGATCCGACTGTGGCCCCTTTCTTCCAGGAAGTCTTCCTCGATTGTCCCAATTTTGGCAGAGACAGCTAACTCCCAACCCCATCTCTACTCCCCCCTTTTTCATTACTAACAAAACCCCAAAGTTTATTTGGGGGAGCAAAGTGAGGAGCTAAGAAACTACATTTCCCAGCTAAGAAACTACGTTTTGAAGTGATGGTGTGCATGGGACACAGGTATGGCCAAGGAGAGGTATTGGGTTGGCCAAAAACTTCCTTCAGTTTTAAACTAAAAATAAAAGACACATTTTTTTTTCTTTTTCACCAAGAACTTTATTGAACAATGTATTCACCATTTTGTTCCACTACATTCTGCCATTTTTCAGGCAGTTTCATAATTCTATCTTCCCCAAACGTTTTATCGTTTTTTGAGCAACAAACTGTTCCTAGGTGCCTTTTACAATCTTCCAAGGGATTGAAATTTTTTCCATTAAGAGAATTTTGTAAAGACCAAAATAAATGTAATATCCGAGGGTACAATGGCTGGTAAATACAGGGGATGAATCAGAACTTCCCAGCCAAGCTGCAACAGTTTTTGCCTGGTCATCAAAGAAACATGCAGCCTTGTGTTATCCTGGTGGAAGATTGTTTTCTGTTGACTAATCCTGGATGCTTGTCATCGAGTGCTGCTTTCAGTTGGTCTGGTCGGGAGTGGTACTTGTTGGAATCAATCATTTGGTTTCCCAGGAGGAGCTCATAATAGAGGACTCCTTCCAATTCCACCATATACACAACATCACCTTCACTGGATGAAGACCAGACTTTAGTGTGGTTGGTAGTGATTCATTTCACTTGCCTCATGATCTCTTCTATTCCACAGTATTATACAGTATCCACTTTTCATCGCCCATCACAATTTGTTTTAAAAATGGAATGTTTTTGTTACATTTGAGTAGAGAATTGTATATGGAGACACAATCAAGAAGCTTTTTTTCACTTATGTTGACTCCAAATATTAAAGCAATTAACATAACCAAGCTGGTGTAAATGGTTTTCAGTGCTTGATTTGGATATTCTGAGTATGTTGGCTATCTCCCTCGTGGTGTATTTCGGTTGACTGTTTTCAACTAATGCCTCGATTTGATCACTATCAACTCCATCGGGTCTACCAGACTGTGGAGCATCATCCAGCAAGAAATCTTCAGCACGAAACTTTGCAAATCACTTTTGACACTTTTGATGAGTTACAGTACATTCTCCATACACTGAACACATTTTTTGCATTTCCATTGCATTTTTACCTTTCTTGAAGTAATAAAGATAATATGCCAAAAATGTTGCTTTTCTTCCGTCTTCAGTATTAAAATGGCTACACAAAAATTGACCAGTGTTGATTTTTTAAAAATGCATGCTAATATGAAAGCTATCACAATATAGTGTAACGAAATTGTTCCGAATGACGTTAAAGACAACTAAATGTTACCTGAACCATCTTACCAAAAAAAAAAAAAAGAACTTTTTGGCAGTCCAATGAGTGAAAGTCGCTTGAAGGGGCTCTGAGAAAGCTCTAAAGGAAGTTGGCTCAACTGTGCCACTTGCCCCTCGCCCACTTTCTCCTTTCTCTTGTCTGGAGGGAGTGATATCTGGAGCCACAGTGATCACGTTATGACCATAGGGCAACCTTGAAGATGGAAGTCACATCTCATGGCAGAGCAGAAGAGCAGAAGGAGCCTGGGCCATGGAGGGCATGGTCCTCAAGACATCAGGATTTATGTTACATGAGGGCAGAAGAAGCCAGGTATTTAGGATTTCTATTACCTGTAACCCAACATGGTCTCCATAGATATGTGGCTTGGTGACCTTGCTCTCTTTGAGCTCCAGTCACACACACGGTCACAACTGTATTCAGAGAGATTTTTGGTTATAAGCAAAGTAGGCTGCCAATCTAGATTTTTTGGAGCCCCGTTATGTGAGGAGTAGAAAGTTCCTGATTTATGTCGGGTGTCTGCACCCCAAAGCTACTGAGATCCTGCACGCAGCTGGGTTCTCTTTCATCTGGTCCTTATCTTATGGGAGGAATGAAAGACAGTTGGATGCTGATTGCAAAGCAAACACTGTTCGCAGGACTGTTGTTTAGTTGTTGTTGGTCAGTTAGTAAGTCGTGTCCCACTCTTTTGTGACCCCAGGGACAATAGTCCGGCCAGGCTCCTCTGTCCATGGGATTTCCCAGGCAGGAATACTGGAGTAGGTTGCCATTTCCTCCTCCAGGGGATCTTCCGGACCAAAAATGAAACCTGCATCTCCAGCATTGGCAGGCAGATTCTTCACCACTGAGCCACCAGGAAAGCCCTTGCAGGACTGTAGAATCTGTTTAATCAAAGGCAGAATGACAGGGAATGAATCAGCAGAAGCCTGCAGGTCTCCAACCTGCCTGTGGGGTTTGGGGAAAACTTGGTGCCCACTGATTATATGAATGTGACTTCTAGACCATGGAGAAGTAATGAGTCCTACGTTGGGCAGCATAAGTATTTCTTCATATGTCCCCATTCTGCATCCCCAATGAGTTCAAGTTTGCAATTAAATTTAAAGGCATTTGTATACTCCCACATGCAAGTTTCTGTGCTAAGTGCTACAGGGAACTCGGAGATGAATAAGATCCTAGCTTTGCCCTCAGGTAGTTGGCAGTCGAGTTTGAGGGATGGCAAAAGCATATACGATTCTCACACAAGTGCAGGAGGCTGTGGAAAGGCAATCATACAAGCTGAGAAGGAAGGGGAAATACAAGACAGGAGGAGACCAAGGCCTTGAAAGGAAAATGCCTTTTAGCTGGGCTTTGGAAAATGGATAGCATTTCAATGGGGAGTAGGGTGGGGAGGGCTTGCCCAGCCGGAAGGAGCAGCAGGATAAAAGCCAGAAAGGTCACGGGGCGTGGGGTGAGTTCAAATGGCCACAGTCTAGTAGGGCTGCAGAGCCGGGAGCCTGAGGAGGCGAAACGTGGGTGCTGAGTGTGGGAGAGAAAGCTATGACTGAGTTTAAAAATAAGGCAATGACACAGCACACACTGTGTGTGATATGTGCCAGCCACGGTTCTAAGTGCTTTCTGTGGATTAATTCACAACCATCCTCGAAGGTGAGGACTATTGCTCTGCCCATTTCACTGGTCAGAAAACTGAGCTTTCACCATGGACAAGTTTGTTTGCTCAAAGTCAGACCTCTGAGAAGAGCCAGGATTGAGCCCAGTTTGGCTCCAAGGTGTACTCTCTTAGGCGCTAAGCTGTCGTGTGGTGCAGTGCTTAGTTGTTCAGTCATGTTTGACTCTTTGCAACCCCATGGACTGCAGCCCTCCAGGCTCCTCTGTCCATGGGGATTCTCCAGGCAGGAATACTGGAGTGTGTTGCCATGCCCTTCTCCAGGGGATCTTCCCAAGCCAGGTCTCCTGCATTGCAGGCAGATTCTTTACCATTTGAACTACTAGGGAAGCTGTCACAGGAAGGGTCAGACCATGGGTGGGGTGGCGGTGTTAAATGCCCCTCTAAGGGTTGTGGCTTTTCTTGCACAGTGAACGCTGGCTTCCCTTGGAGAAGCCAATGAGAAGTCATCAGAAATAGACTGGTGACTTTGATGTATCCTCTGGGGCTCCCTGAGGAAGGGCTGGAGCAGTGAGAGTCAAGTCAGGATCCCACTAGGAGTCCAAAGTTCAGGTGAGAACTACAGCAGGGACTGGCCTGGGGCAGGGCCAAGTGGTTAGAGCATCACTGCAGAAACATGCCAGGGTTCGAGCTTGTGAAGCTCTGAGTATATGTGATGTTAACTGATTAGTACTCAGGGAGCAAGATGAAGACTTTAAAGAGAGGAGGAAGGGATGGAGGTGCCTGGGAGGAGTAGAAAGCCTGTTCAGATTTGATCAAACTTGTCCCCAGATGTATCCTACAGAGACGTCACCTGTATGTGGCATGATGTATGGGCAGGTGTCTACACCGCAGTATTTTCTGTAATACCAAAGGCCTGGAACTAGGCTGGAAGTCCACCAACAGGATAGCGTTTGAATATGTTACGGTTTATCTGAACATTGAAATACTACATTTTTGTATTGCGTGTGAGGTAACGTGGTTTACACTTTTCTAAATGTTTGGAAAAAATGGAGAATATTTTGTGATATGTGAAAATTACATGATATTCAAATTTCAGGGTCCATAAATGAAGCTTCATTGGAACGCAGCCACGTTTATTCACTTCTGTGTCATCTGTGTCTGCTTTCCCACCGATGGCAGAGTTGAAAGAGGCCCTAGGACCTGCAAAGCCAAAGATATTTTACTATCTCATCTTTTAGAGAAAAAGTTTGTTAACCTGACAAAGGTCTCTGGAAGGTTGCACAAGAGATGAACCACAGTGACTGCCCTGGGGCGGGGAAGTCCAAAGGGCAGAGTTGGAAAGGAGACTTCGTGCAGTATGATGTTTGTAGTTTTTGAATTTTGAGTCATGTGAATCTTTAACCTATCTTAAAGCTTTTAATTTGAAATTTAAAAGAGGGAAAAAGGATGCTTCCCATCCTGAAGGAAGAGAAGGGAGGGAAGGAAGAAATGGTACCCAGATTCTAGCCCTTTGGCAATAGATCTGGGTGAGGTCATGGGCCTCCAGTCAGGAGAGACTAACAGGTGAGTTTGGCCTTGACTTGCTAAACCACCCAGGACAGCTCCTCTTCCCTGGGGGTGAAGGGTCAGTGAGTCTCACCTGCCAAGAGGCCCTGCCACAGAAGGGCCTGGAAGACTGGTCTCTATCTCTTTGCCTGCTGTGATAACAAGGGAAACGGACAAGGAAACCCAGGCTGTGGCCTCATCAGTCATCGATAAACAAGAAACCAGTGGATTGGGAATGTGCAGCGGTGAGGAGGACACAAGGATTCTGGACACTGAGTCCTGGTCCTGCCTAGCCACCCACTGCCCCCGTGACCTTAGATAAACCATTTCCCTTTGGGGCCTAGCTCCATCTCTGTCAACAGGGGCTTGGACCAGACTGATGGAAATCCAACTGCCACCCCCCCACCCCCTTTGCCCGCTCCCACCTACTTTACCTATTGGGCATCCCTGCAAGACTTTACCGAGGCCCTGGGTTGAAAAAAACAACAGCAAACCAGTCCAAACGATAGCCAGTCTCGCTTAGATGGTCTCCAGGCCGAGGGGTTTCGTCACTCCATAGCTCTGAGGGTCAAACCACCTCCCCGGATACAATCCCTTCAGGTAGGGAGATTAAAGGAACATTCTTCAGTCACGGGCTGAGTAAGGGGGATCCCCAGAGCTCTGGGTGATGGCTTTTCTGACAAAGCAGCGTCGGGCAGGAAGTGGCTGCTGGGAGGGTGGTGTCAGTGCACATGGTGGATGGCTCCTCTGGAGCAGATCCAGGCAGATGCCTTAACAGCCCAAGAGCTGCAGCCTGCTGGTCGGTCCCTGGGGAGGTCCTGCTAGAGGCAGGGCACCTTCAGTGGAGGTTGTTCCCCCTGAGCAAGGCATGTGGCTGCATCTTCCTGGCCCTCGTGGTCAGGAACAGCCAGCCCAGAGTCTGGCCAGCATCCTTAGAGAGGACTGGGTGTAGGGCCCACGGCTGCCCTCCAGGCTTGGAAGCCTCTCCTCTCCCTTCTCCCTCTGCCTCCCTGTCATAACTTTGTCCTAAGTTTTGCTCCAAAATTTTCCTCTTGAACACAGAAACCAACTTGGAGGTGCTCCTGACTCCCAAACTTGAGATTGAGCAACAACAAAAATGATCACAATAGATTATAACTTATAGAATAAGAGGAAAAAATAGGAAATAATACGTCTGTAATGATACAGTAAATATTTGAGTAAACAAATAAGGGAAAAGGGAGAGCCTTCTTACAGAAAAAATTCTGACTGTTGAATATTCGAAGGCGTGAAGGAAATAGAAAACCACCCTTGGCAGACACCCACGGTCGTGATTGTTTTAAGCAAGACTCATCAGCGGAAACAAACATTTGCGGGTGAAAATAAGATGAGAAACAGGATGTTTACATCATCTCAAAGTAGTTCCCCATGAGATGCCTATTAACTCAACGGGGAAAAGAATAACTTTACAGTGGAAAAACCTGCAGACCCCACCCGACTCGGGTGATCAGAATCAACAAGTAACAGCTTACTGGCCTCGTGTGCTGCCTGATAGGATGTGCTGAGAAGCGCACAGCATCACTTCTGTGGTGGTCTTGTCAAAATGCACAACCCGGGGCTTCCCTGGTGGCTCGGTGGTAAAGAATTTTGCCTGCTAATGCAGGAGATACGGGTTTGATCCCTGGTCTGGGAAGATCCCACGTGCCTCGCAGCAACTGAGCCCATGTGCCACAACTGCTGAGCCTGAATGCTGCCACTCCTGAAGTCTGTGAGCCCTAGGGCAGACAAGAGAAGCCACTGCAATGAGAAGCCCGCACATCGCAACTAGAGAGTGGACCCCACTCGCCACAACTAGAGAAAAGCCCGTGCAGCAAAAAGATCCAGCGCAACCAAAAATAAAAAATAAATAAATTTGGGAAAAAAATGCACAGCCTGAGGACACAGCAGACCAACTCCCATGGAGGCATACTCTACAAAACCGCTGGCTAGCACTCAAGAGCACGAAGGCCATGGCCGAGTAGGTGAAGGTGCTGTCCCAGCTGGAGAGACTAAGGAAACACGTGCTACGGTGATCCTGGATTGGCTCTGGACCAGATGGGGAACTTGATGAAATCTGAATGAGGTTTGTAGCTAATGCTAATTTCCTGGTTTGGATGACTGTACTGTTAATTTGTATAGTGTTAACATGTGTGGAAACTAGGTGAAGGGTATTTGGGGATTCTTTGTACTGTTTTGGCAATGTTTGTAGAAGTCTGAAGTTATTCTGAAAAAGTAAAACAGAAACTTTTTCCTGAAAAAGTAAAACAGAAACCTTTTCCTCCTTTGGCCGACTTCCCCGGTCACTCCTAGCTGTGCAGAGCCAGCTGCTGGACGTGGTGTATGCATATGATTTATTTATGTGTCTGCCTCCTTCAAACCCTGAGTTCTAGGAGGGGGTCCATGTCTCATTAATCTTTGCTTTGGTCTCATCTTATAAATCTTATTTGGGTGGGAGCTGACTGGCTATTCCTCATCAAGAAACTCCGTCCTCTATCCACTCCCACTGTAAAAAGCACCACGGTCTTTTCAGCTGCTTAGACACCAAAGTCCTAGGGGTTGTCTTCCATACGTCCCTTTTTCTCTCGCCCCAGGACTGGCAAGTCCTGTTAGAGTTCCCCAAAGTTCATCATGAACCAGAGCACTTCTCCCCTCTCCTCTGCCAGTGCTCTCAGTCAGGGGTTCTCATTTCTCCTCTGACCGTGAACCTCACTCTCCTAACTGGTCTCCCCTTACCTGATCCTCAAGCTTATTTTCCACAGAGCAGCTGGAGGGATCTTTTAAAGGGAAAAGTCGGGTCTCACGTCACTCCATTGAGTGGTTTCCCGTTGCAGTTGGTGTAAAACCCCAATTTCCAGCACGTTCCATGAAGGTTCTATTCTCTCTGCCCTCGCTTGCCCTGCTCCAACCACATGGGCCTTTCCATAGATATGCTGAGTTAGTTCCCGTGTCTGGGGTGTGGGTCTTCTGCCGATTTTTCTTCTCAACATTCAGGCTTCAGCCCAGTTGTTACCTCCTCAGATAGACCTAAACTGATCTGTTAGCTAAATTAATCCTTTTTGTGTGTTAAGCTTGTTGAAAGTGAAACTGTTAGTTACTCTGCTGCTGCTGCTGCTGCTAAGTCGCTTCAGTCATGTCCGACTCTGTGCGACCCCATAGACGGCAGCCCACCAGGCTACCCCATGCCTGGGATTCTCTAGGCAAGAACACTGGAGTGGGTTGCCATTTCCTTCTCCAATGCATGGAAGTGAAAAGTGAAAGTGAAGTTGCTCAGTTGTGTCCGACTCTTTGCGACCCCATGGACTGCAGCCTACCAGGCTCCCCTGTCCATGGGACTTTCCAGGCAAGAGTTCTGGAGTGGGTTGCCATTGCCTTCTCTGTTAGTCACTCAGTCCTGTCCAACTCTTTGAGACCCCATGGACTGTAGCCCACCAGGCTCCTCTGTCCATGGGATTCTCCAGGCAAGAATACTGGAATGGGTTGCCATTTTCCTCCTCTAGGGGATCTTCCGGCCCCGGGGATCGAACCCAGGTCTCCAATTTCATTATCTTGTTTTATTGCAGGTGGTAATTATTGTACACTTTACTATCTGAGCCACCAGGGAAGCCCGTTAGTTTGTTAGGGCTTCCATTACAAAGCACCACAGACTGGTGGCTTAAACAGCAGAGATTTACTGTCTCCTATTCTGGAGGCTAGAAGCTTCTAAGATCAAGGTGCTGTCAGAGTCGGTTCCTTCTGAGGGCTCTGGGGAGAACTTGCTCCATGCTTTCTCCGAGCTTCCAAAGGATGGACCATCTTTGGTGTTCTTGACTCTGAGCTCTCTTCCTCTTCACATGGCATGCTCCTGGTGTGCCTGTCTCCACATTTTCCCTTTTATAAGGATACCCGTCATATTGGATTAGAGCCCACCCTAATGATCTCTTTTTAACGCAATTACCTCCATTAAGACTCTACCTCCAAATAAGGTCATACTCTGGGCCTTAGGACTTCAACAGCTTTTGGGGGAACACAGCTCAACCCATAAGCCTTCCCATTCCCTTGTTTTATTTTGGTTAGCCCCTTTATAACCATCTTAGTGGTCTCATTTGTTCGTGGTCATTGTCCTTGTCCCTCCATCACAACATAAGCCACATGAGGGCGAGGATCTACCCCAGCTTTGGTGTTCGGTCCTTTTCCAGCCTTGCAGAGGGACACTAGCCCCTATTTTCATAACCATGTCACCCTGCAGAGCGGTTTCCCATTACAGCTACTATAAAACCTGTTTCCAGCATGTTCCATGAAGGTTCTGGATCCGTCCCTCGGCTTCTCCCAGATAAAAGGAACAGACTTACCCTCATTCCTTTTCATAAGCAACTGATGTGCTTGCTACACGTTCATCACTTAGCTCAAAGACCAGTCAAAGATCTGCAGCATCAATACCGAGATCAGCCACGAATCTCAAAGCCCCAGAAGTGCTCTCCCTCTGGCCAGTGCAGCTTAGCCTGAGGGCTGTGGGACTAGATGGCTTGGCTCCACCACTTAAGCTGAGACCTGGGTGATACATCACTTACTCACACTTTGCCTCAGTTTCTCCAACTGTAAAATGGAGAGAATTTTTTTTTTAAACTGTAGACAATTTTACGAGTATCTCCCTAGTAAGTTGTTGTATAAAATGAGATCCATACGTGATGAACAGAATGTTTGTCCACTAGGAAGTGCTTTATGCTAATCTAGGTCTCATCTTTCATATCTGGTCTGAGGTCTTAGGAAGTCCTGGTGGACAAAGGGACCAGAGCCCAGGAGGCCTCTGTGGTCAGCTGGGCACACAGAGGCTCCAGGTCACTGCTCAGTCTCCAGCCCCATCTGCCCCCAAGATAGCAAGCCAGCATTGGGGAGACTTTGACCTTAAGATGCCGGGTGGGCCTTGGAGTTTCACTGGTAACTTCTGGCTGATTGAGGAGAAGAAAAAGGAGGATCTGAGTCCTCAGAGTCTTTCTGAGCACCCCATGTGAGGTATGTGCTTCCAGATGACTCAGCAGGCTCAGTTTCCTTGGAATCGGCCACTCTGGCTGGAAACTGATCGTGTGGTAACAGCCCCACTCAGCCACCCCCAGAAAAGCTGACCCACCACTCAACTGACTTCCTGATTTAGCCACTATATATAGCCATATGGGTAGACCTTTCTATATGTGTGCACTTAGAAACCAGCGAGCCTAAAAATACCCCTGCCCCATAGCTCATTTCTTTGTTTTCTGTAGGTTCCTTGTTCTAATTTTACCAAAGCTCAGGAGACTGGAAATTGCTGTCAGAATGGAGTGACCTCCGTGGGTGGCAGGAGGGCCAGAGGACAGGCTCTGTTTGAGAGCTGAGGGTATCCATTCCCAGCCCAGCTCTAAAGCCAGTGTGCTGTGATGCTTGGAATATCCGCCTCCTTGCTAGAGCTCAGTGTCCTTCAACTGAAGGAAGACCTGAACTTGACGGTCTAAGGTGTTTTCTTGCCCTTCCTTTCATTGGCTGAGTGCAAAAGCTGACACCGACACATCAGAACAATTGATTCCTGTTCATTCACTCAGTTGACAAGTATTTGTTGAGCACTTAACTGTGTGTCTGGTAAAAATCTCTAACCTTAGGGACTTAAATTCCCATTCGTTCTCAGTCATGCTCAGTCTCCTCTGACTCTTTAAGATCCCCTGGACTATAGTCCTCCAGGCTCCTCTGTCCACGGGATTCTCCAGACAAGAATACTGGAGTGCACTGCCATTTCCTTCTCCAGGGGATCTTCCCAACCCAGGGATCAAACCCATGTCTACTACATTGCAGGCGGATTCTTTAACACTGATTACCCAGTAGGGGTGACAAATAGTAAACCAGATAAATAAAGATTATACGGCTTCCCTGGTGGTCCAGTGGTTAAGACTCCACCTTCTAATGCAGGAGGTGAGAGTTCGATCCCTGGTCGAGGAGCTAAGACCCCACATACCTTGGGACCAAAAGCGTAGACCAGAAATAACATTGTAACAAATTTTATTAAAAAAAATAAAGACATAAAAATATTTAAAAGTTAATGAAAGATAAAACAAATAAATATTATAGTATGTTTGGTGATAGGTATCATACAGAAAAAGAAAGTGATCACAGGACAGAAATTGGAGGAGGGTGGTGCAAGGAGGCTGGGGAAGGCCTCACCGAAAAGGAAGTTTTTGTACAAAGACAGGAATGAGGCTGTGCCCAGGAGGAGAGGCAGTGAGCACGTGGAAACCCGGAAAGGCGTCCAGGCCGAGGAGCTGCAAACCCCAACCCCTCAGGTTGGGAGCATGCCTGGTGAGTTTGAGGCCCCTGTGGTTGGAGGGGTGTGAGAAGGGGAGCGAACCCTAGGAATGCAGGCGGAGAGGTAGTATGGACCACTGCTCCAGACAGCATGGGGCCCCGCTGAAGGGCACTGCCCTGACCCCTGTCTTCACAGGATAGTCTACCTCCTGGGATGTTCACAACAGACTACAGGGCACAAGAGTGGAGGCAGGGAGGCCATTGAGGAGACTACTGCAAACCAGGCAAGGGCTGATGCGGCCTTGGAGCAGGGTGAGGGAGACATGGGGAGAAGCGGTCAGAATCTGCATGTTTGCTGATGGAGTAGGTGCGAGTATGAGAGAGACAGAAGTCAGGATTGACTCCAAGGTTTTCAGCTTGAACAATGATGGAACTGTCGTGAATTCAAGTGAAGAAGACTATGGGAGGAGAAAAGATCGAGGACTTACTAGTTTGGGACCTGTGAGGAGAGAGATGCCTATTACACGGCCCAGTAGAGGAGCTGAGTGGGCAATTGAGTGTGTGTCTGGAGGTTGATTTATTGTTGCTTAGTTGCTCAGTCATGTCTGACTCGTTCTCGAGCCCATGGACTGTAGCCAGCCAGGCTCCTCTGTCCATGGGATTTTCCAGGCAAAGAATGCTGGAGTTGGTTGCCATTGCCTTCTCCAGGGGATCTTCCTGACCCAGGGTTGGAGCTGCAACTCCTGCCTGGCAAGCAGATTCTTTACCACTGAGCCACCTGGGAAGCCCTCCACTCTGGTACCTGTGCTTATAAGATGCAGGATGGAGCTGTGCTCGGATCGCAGCAGGAAACCCTTTCCCTGCTGTTGTCCAGGATGCACGTGGAATCCAGGCTCCTGCCTGAGCAGCCACTGGCCTGAGGTCTTCTGCAGGGGGCCTGAGGCAGCTGCTCCCAGTGCGGGGTGGGCCTGGGGAGGCTGTCAGCCCTGCCCCAGCAAGCCGCCTGCAGGCCCTGCCCAGGGAAGGAGGAGGGCCAGAGGTCCTCACTGGGCTAGAGAGGTGGTGGCTGGCTTTATTCTTCCACTGGTTTTCCTTTTGTGGGCAAAGAGAAGCTTGACTTTCCTCTGTGATAGATGCTAACAGGGGAATAAGTGCTTGGAATACCAATGACATACACGATTTTGAGAAAAGGGAGCGTGGTTCCTAGTTGACATCTCTGTCATCCTCCAGTTTTCTCTTGGGAACTTGAAAAACATTTCCTCTTGCCTGCCCAGAGGTAATGGCCAAGTCTGCATTTTTCCTGGGATCTCTAGGATCCAACAGAACCAGCTCTGGAAGCAGCTGGAGTGTGGGGATCTCTGGCCTCGAGGAGCGTAGGCTCAGCATCCTAGACAGACTCTGACCTTCACACACCTCCAGCTAGCTCCCGGGTCCTTTTTCAGTGAGCCTGCACATAGCCCAGCGGGGGAGCTCTTGTTTTACTTCTGCTAGGCACTTCCACTGCACACTGTTTTGTTTAGCATTTTATATATATAAACATGGGCTTGCCAGGTGGCTCAGTGGTAAAGAATATGCCTGCCTATACGGGAGACATAAGAGATGAGATGCTGGTTTGATCCCTGGATCAGGAAGATCCTCTGGAAAAGAAAACGGCAACCCGCTCCAGTATTCTTGCCTGGAAAATCCCATGGACAGAGGAGCCTGGGGTCTCTGAATGGTGGGATTTGAAGTGATTTTCATTTCTTCTTTCTTATCTATATGTTTCAAATTTGGTAAAAAGATCTACAGATTCCCTTTGTAGTTTTAATTAATAATGATGATAATAAAGAACGAGGTGATGAATCCCTGAAAGCCCCTGGCCTGCCACAGTCCTGGGCTCAGAGCCCCCAGTCCCTACAGTTTATGGGGTCACAAAGTGATCACAATCACAACTGAGTGATTGAGTGTGCACGCGTGCGCACGTGCGCGCGCACACGCACACACACACACACACACACACACATTAAGGCATTTAGGAAGAGGAAAGAACTTGAAAGAAGGCATGGAGACAAAATTCCAAGGAAGTGGAAACCTTGAGTCATGTATGGGAGACAGAAAATCATGCTGTTTGACTGGAGACACTAAGCTTGGATGACAAGCAACCCTCTCTCATGAGGTCTCTCTGGGGATTCAGTGAGTTCTAGCATAGACAGCCCCTGGCACACATTGCAGCTTACTGAAGCTTCAGCTGTTTTCTGCCACCCCCACCCCCGGCCCCGACATCGGCACCTCTGCCAAGTGGGGGTCTCTGAATTCTTGGAACACTGACTGGCAGAGGACTGGCACTTTCTCCACTGTTACCAGTCTCTCTGGCTGAAGGCCCTCGGTCCCTAGTTTTAGGGGCCATGGAATTTCCCTCCTCGTGTACCCACTCCCTTTCAGGGATTCATCGCCTCCTTCTTTATTATCATCATTATTAATTAAAACTACAAAGGGAATGTATGATCTTTTTTTTACCAAAGTTGAAACATATAGAGAAGCAAGAAGAAATGAAAATCACTTCAAATCCCACCATTCAGAGAGAACTCTGGTTAACATGTTAGGGTACCTGTCTCCTCTGGACTTTACCCCATTCATATGCTTGTTTAAATAAGTGTGTGTATATATTTGGGCCAAGGAGTCAGCATCCTCATCCCCAGGCCCTCGTTGGAGGCCCCCTTAGTTGGGCAGGGCCCCAGGTCACTGTGGGGGGCTCTGAGCCCGGGACCCTGCAGTGTGCTCCCCTGCCCCAGCCGAGCCTGGAGCTGCCTTCTCCCTGCCCTGCACCAATGCCCCATCCTGGGGCTGCTTTGTGACCCCTCCCACGGAGACAGCTTGTGTGGGACGATTGCATCAGAAGGAAAGCCTGCAGGCAGGCCCCTGGAAATGAATTGGGCCTTTATGTGAAAAGCCACTCTCTGCTGCATGTCCAGCGCCTCCTAAGTCACTTTGCAAGGTAGGGCATCACTAATGACTAAGATAGGGAGGGGGTGGGGTGGGAGCAACTTTACAACAGCTGGAGAACTTACTGGCAAATGCAAGGGTGATACTGGTCAGGCTTTCTCAATTCCTCCCGTACCTGGGGCAGCGGAGTTTGCTTTCACTCTACCATGGAATTTCTCAGCGGTCTTAAAAGTCATACTGGCTGTGATTTATTGAGCATATGTCCTGTGCCAGGCCCTTTGCAGAAAGTATGTTTAATCCTTACCTCAATTTTACAAACTAGATAAGGAAACAGGAAGGCCAGTGGCTTGAACCAAGCCCTGCCACCAGTAAGAGAGTAAACAGAGGTCTGAACCTGGGCAATCGGACTCTAGAGCCCAAGCTGTTTATTTTTGCATAAAAGTAATATTTATTAAAGTGACTTATTCCCATAGTTAAAAAAGTCAAATGGGGCTAAAATGTATAGTGGGATCCAGGGGTCCATAGCTCGCCCCTCTCTGTTGCTATGCCCTGCTCCCCGACTTGGTGCCCGGTACCTTCGTGCTCAGTCATGTCTGACTCCTTGTGATCCCATGGACTGTAGGCTTCTCTGTCCGTGGAATTCCCCAGGCAAGAATACTGGAGTGGGTAGCCATTTCCTTCTCCAGGGGATCGTCCTGACCCAGGGATTGAACCTGTGTCTCTGGCATCTCCTGCGTTGCCAAGTGGATTCTTTATCGCTGAGCCACCTGGGAAGCGCCCTCCCCCCAACTCAGTAGCTGCTTTTTTTCCTTCTCTTCACTCTAGATTAAAATGTTCACCTAAATGCCTTTTATAATACATTTTTTTTTCAAGAACAAATAATCTAGGACTTTCCTGGTGGCCCAGTGGCTAAGACTCCATGCTCCTAAAGCAGGGGGCCCAGGTTCCTTTCCTGGTCAGGGACCTAGGTCCCACATGCCTCAACTAAGATCCAACACAGCCAGATAAGAAAATAAAAATATTTTTAAAAGAAAGGATAAATAACCCCCCTTTCCCATTTCTCAGTTTCTTCTACTTATACCAACTTCCCCCAGTTCCTTCAATGGCTCTATCAGTCTCTAGCAGTAATTTGCCTGCTGCCCAACAGTGCTGTATAGCCAGTCCTTGCCCTGTGTACCTCACTCTGGAAACTTCCTTTCCCTGTGCAGTTTCCACTGCTCAGTCTGGGCTGGCTCCTTGCTCTTGGTGCGGAGACTTCCCTCTGTTTTTTCCTTTGCTGGAGCCTTGGGCTTCACTGGTGGCTTAGCAGTAAAGAACCCCCCTACCGATGTGGGAGACATAGGTTTGATTCCTGGGTTGGGAAGATCCCCTGGAGAAGGGAATGACAACCCACCCCAGTATTCTTGCCTGGAGAATCGCATGGACAAAGGAGCCTGGTGGGCTGCAGTCCATGGGGTCGGGAAGAGTCAGCCATGACTGAGCACGATGCATGCCTGTTCCTGGGAGCCATGGCTCCCTCTTTTATGATGAGCCCAGGTTTTGAGAGTTGCTTGTCTAAAAACATCTTTATTTTCCTCACATTTGTTTGATCATTGGGGTGATTATAAAATTCTGGGTGGAAAATCATTTTCCTTCAGAGTTTTAAAGGTATTTTTCTATTATGTTCTATTCAGTGTATCTGGAGAGAATTTTGATACCCTTCTAATTACCACTCCTTTGTCTGTTAGGGGTTTTTCTCTTTCTGGAGCTTTCTTTTAGTTTCATTAAAAAGAAATTACTGACGTATGGCTGCTTCACAGTGGTGTGTTATTCTCTATACAACAAAGTGCATCAGCTGTATGTATACACATACCCCTTCCTCTTGATCTCAGGGCAGTGTTCCAAAAGATTCAAGGCAGAAGCTGCAAGGTCTCCTAAGGCCACGTTTTAGAAGTCAGGCAGAATTCCACCGAATTCTACGGGTCAAAACAAGTCAACCCAAATTCAAGACCTTTTCTCTTGATGCGAAGAGTGGTGAAGTTGCATTGTAAAGGGACATGTATTCAGGAAGAAGAAGAATTGTTGTAGCCATCTTTCAAGAGGAAAAAAACCTATGATTGAGGGAGAGAAAAATAAATGCAGGAGATCAAGCTTCTGTGTTTAACTGGAAGTGATACAAGTATCACCCACACCACCAGGGTCTGTGTCCTGGACATAAACATAAGATCTTTTCGGAACTTCGCTAACCAAACCTCCATCGTTCTAGGTATGTGTGAGCATGCGCACTGTAACCCCAAACTGGAGAGGGGAGTAGGGCGCAATGCGCTCAGTCGCGTTCACTTCTTTGTGACTCTGTAGACTGTAGCCGGGAGAAGGCAATGGCACCCCACTCCAGTACTCTCGTCTGGAAAATCCCATGGGCGGAGGAGTCTGGTAGGCTGCAGTCCATGGGGTCGCTACGAGTGGGACGCGACTGAGTGACTTCACTTTCACTTTTCACTTTCATGCATTGGAGAAGGAAATGGCAACCCACTCCAGTGTTCTTGCCTGGAGAATCCCAGGGATGGGGGAGCCTGGTGGGCTTCCATCTATGGGATCGCACAGAGTCGGACACGACCGAAGCGACTTAGCAGCAGCAGCAGCAGACTGTAGCCGCCAGGCTCCTCTGTCCATGGGGGTTCTCCAGGCCAGAATACTGGATTGGGTTGCTGTTTTCCTCCTTCAGGGAATCTTCCCGACCCAGGGATTGAACCCACGTCTCCTGCATTGGCAGGCAGATTCTTTACCACTAGCTCCACCTGGGAGCCCCATCAGATCAGATCAGATCAGTCGCTCAGTCGTGTCTGACTCTTTGCGACCCCATGAATCCCAGCACGCCAGGCCTCCCTGTCCATCAACAACTCCCGGAGTTCACTCAGACTCACGTCCATCGAGTCAGTGATGCCATCCAGCCATCTCATCCTCTGTCGTCCCCTTCTCCTCTTGCCCCCAATCCCTCCCAGCATCAGGGTCTTTTCCAATGAGTCGACTCTTCACAGGAGGTGGCCAAAGTACTGGAGTTTCAGCTTTAGCATCATTCTTTCCAAAGAAATCCTAGGGCTGATCTCCTTTAGAACGGACTGGTTGGATCTCCTTGCAGTCCAAGGGACTCTCAAGAGTCTTCTCCAACACCACAGTTCAAAACCATCAGTTCTTCAGCACTCAGGTTTCTTCATAGTCCAACTCTCACATCCATACATGACCACAGGAAAAACCATAGCCTTGACTAGACGAACCTTTGTTGGCAAAGTAATGTCTCTGCTTTTGAATATGCTATCTAGGTTGGTCGTAACTTTCCTTCCAAGGAGCAAGCGTCTTTTAATTTCATGGCTGCAGTCACCATCTGCAGTGATTTTGGAGCCCAGAAAAATAAAGTCTGACACTGTTTCCACTGTTTCCCATCTATTTCCCATGAAGTGATGGGACCGGATGCCATGATCTTCGTTTTCTGAATGTTGAGCTTTAAGCCAACTTTTTCACT
>NW_011494894.1:891085-905872 GCF_000754665.1 Bison bison bison
CTCAAGAGGCAGATCTAGGTGGTCTGGTATTCCCACCTCTTTCAGAATTTTCCACAGTTTATTGTGATCCACACAGTCAAAGGCTTTGGCATAGTCAATAAAGCAGAAATAGATGTTTCTGCTCTTGCTTTTTCCATGATCCAGCGGATGTTGGGAATTTGATCTCTGGTTCCTCTGCCTTTTCTAAAACCAGCTTGAACATCAGGAAGTTCACGGTTCACATATTGCTGAAGCCTGGCTTGGAGAATTTTGAGCATTACTTTACTAGCGTGTGAGATGACTGCAATTGTGCGGTAGTTTGAACATTCTTTGGCATTGCCTTTCTTTGGGATTGGAATGAAAACTGACCTTTTCCAGTCCTGTGGCCACTGCTGAGTTTTCCAAATTTGCTGGCGTATTGAGTGCAGCACTTTCACAGCATCATCTTTCAGGATTTGAAATAGCTCAACTGGAATTCTATCACCTCCACTAGCTTTGTTCATAGTGATGCTTTCTAAGGCCCACTTGACTTCACATTCCAGGATGTCTGGCTCTAGGTCAGTGATCACACCATCATGATTATCTGGGTCATGAAGATCTTTTTTGTACAGTTCTTCTGTGTAGTCTTGCCATCTCTTCTTAATATCTTCTGCTTCTGTTAGGTCCATACCATTTCTGTCCTTTATCAAGCCCATCTTTGCATGAAATGTTCCTTTGGTATCTCTGATTTTCTTGAAGAGATCGCTAGTCTTTCCCATTCTGTTGTTTTCCTCTATTTCTTCGCATTGATCGCAGAAGAAGGCTTTCTTATCTCTTCTTGCTATTCTTTGGAACTCTGCATTCAGATGTTTATATCTTTCCTTTTCTCCTTTGCTTTTTGCTTCTCTTCTTTTCACAGCTATTTGTAAGGCCTCCTCAGACAGCCATTTTGCTTTTTTGCATTTCTTTTCCATCGGGATGGTCTTGATCCCTGTCTCCTGTACAATGTCATGAACCTCCGTCCATAGTTCATCAGGCACTCTATCTATCAGATCTAGGCCCTTAAATCTATTTCTCACTTCCACTGTATAATCATAAGGGATTTGATTTAGGTCATACCTGAATGGTCTACTGGTTTTCCCTACTTTCTTCAATTTAAGTCTGAATTTGGCAATAAGGAGTTCATGGTCTGAGCCACAGTCAGCTCCTGGTCTTGTTTTTGCTGACTGTATAGAGCTTCTCCATCTTTGGCTGCAAAGAATATAATCAATCTGATTTCGGTGTTGACCATCTGGTGATGTCCATGTATAGAGTCTTCTCTTGTGTTGTTGGAAGAGGGTGTTTGTTATGACCAGTGCATTTTCCTGGCAAAACTCTATTAGTCTTTGTCCTGCTTCATTCCGTATTCCAAGGCCAAATTTGCCTGTTACTCCAGGTGTTTCTTGACTTCCTACTTTTGCATTCCAGTCCCCTGTAATGAAAAGGACATCTTTTTTGGGTGTTAGTTCTAAAAGGTCTTGTAGGTCTTCATAGAACCGTTCAACTTCAGCTTCTTCAGCATTACTGGTTGGGGCATAGACTTGGATTACTGTGATATTGAATGGTTTGCCTTGGAAACGAGCAGAGATCATTCTGTCGTTTTTGAGATTGCATCCAAGTACTGCATTTCAGACTCTTTTGTTGACCATGATGGCTACTCCATTTCTTCTGAGGGATTCCTGCCCGCAGTAGTAGATATAATGGTCATCTGAGTTAAATTCACCCACTTCATTCCAGTCCACTTCAGTTCACTGATTCCTAGAATGTCGACATTCACTCTTGCCATCTCTTGTTTGACTATTTCCAATTTGCCTTGATTCATGGACCTGACATTCCAGGTTCCTATGCAATACTGCTCTTTACAGCATCGGACCTTGCTTCTATCACCAGTCACATCCACAGCTGGGTATTCTTTTTGCTTTGGCTCCATCCCTTCATTCTGTCTGGAGTTATTTCTCCACTGATCTCCAGTAGCATATTGGGCACCCATTGACCTGGGGAGTTTCTCTTTCAGTATCTTATCATTTTGCCTTTTCATACTGTTCATGGGGTTCTCAAGGCAAGAATACTGAAGTGGTTTGCCATTCCCTTCTCCAGTGGACCACATTCTGTCAGACCTCTCCACCATGACCCGCCCACCTTGGGTTGCCCCACGGGCATGGCTTAGTTTCATTGAGTTAGTCAAGGCTGTGGTCCTAGTGTGATTAGATTGACTAGTTTTCTGTGAGTATGGTTTCAGTGTGTCTGCCCTCTGATGCCCTCTTGCAACACCTACCATCTTACTTGGATTTCTCTTACCTTGGGCGTGGGGTATCTCTTCACGGCGGCTGCAACGGGAGCACTAAAGTGCAGGCAGCTGCGACGGGTGCGCTAAGCCGGCGGAGAGGAGCTACCTCATGTTCGGGGTCAGGGGCAGAAGCCGGGAGGACCTGGGGTAGCTCCTCTCAGCCGTTCCCGCGCCGTCACAGTCTGGCACTCTCGGCCGCTGCCCCTGACCTCGGACGTGGGGTAACTCCTCTTGGCCACTGCCCTTTGGTCATGGGGTCCTCCTGGGAGCCCCATAGAGCACAATAACTGCTATCAAAGGGTTTTCAGTTCAGTTCAGTCGCTCAGTCGTGTCCGACTCTTTGTGACCCCATGAATCGCAGCACGCCAGGCCTCCCTGTCCATCACCAACTCCCGGAGTCCACCCAAACCCACGTTCATTGAGTTGGTGATGCCATCCAACCATCTCATCCTCTGTCATCCCCTTCTCCTCCTGCCCTCAATCTTTCCCAGCATCAGGGTTTTTTCCAGTGAGCCAGTTCTTTGCATCAGGTGGTCCAAGTATTGGAGTTTCAGCTTCAACATCAGTCCTTCCAATGAACACCCAGGACTGATCTCCTTAAGGATGGACTGATTGAATCTCCTTGCAGTCCAAGGGACTCTCAAGAGTCTTCTCCAACACCACAGTTCAAAAGCATCAATTCTTCGGTGCTCAGCTTTCTTCACAGTCCAACTCTCACATCCATACATGACACCTGGAAAAACCATAGCCTTGACTAGACGGACCTTTGTTGACAAAGTAATGTCTCTGCTTTTGAATATGCTGTCTAGGTTGGTCATAACTTTCCTTCCAAGGAGTAAGCGGTTTTTAATTTCATGGCTGCAGTCACCATCTACAGTGATTTTGGAGCCCAGAAAAATAAAGTCTGACACTGTTTCCCCATCTATTTGCCGTGAAGTTTCAAAGGGTTTAGCAATGGAGAAACTTGGATCAGATCCCAGTTCCACTGCTTACAGCCCTGTTACCTCGGGCACATCACTTAGTCTTTCTGAACCCGAATTCCCTCATCTGTAAAGTGTGGTTTGTGTAAAATAAATGAATACATGGGAAACCCATTCTTAGCACAATGTTTGACACAAAGCAAGTGTTCAGTAGTACCAGTGAGTGAGTTTTTTTCTGGGAAGATATTACCTTTCTAGTTATTTAACCACTGGAGATGGAATTTGAGAAAAGAGTTTAAGTCTAAATTTAAGTTTGAGTTAAGTTTAAGTTTAAGGTGTTTCTTAGAGAAACACCTTCCAGGGCTTTTGCGAGGATTCAATGTATTAAAGCACCAGAAGAGCGCCTGACACATGATTTCTAAACCCTTTGATAGCGGTCATCGTGCTCAGCCAGTGTTTATGTGTGTCCCTGCCTGCCTAGGTGGGCATGTCAAGCATACCTGGGCTCTGACACAGCCACTGGGAGGACCATCCCCACCTGTCAGGGACGGGGGTGTTTGTTCCATCGGGTTTAACCTGCTGGCAGCAGGTTAAAGTCACTGCGTCTGCTCTCCAGGGTCCGAGCGGTCAGTTCACAGATCTGCCCAGTCTCTCTGGCAGTGGTTCTTAATCTGGGTGTTGTGATTGAGCCTCAGGGGCTGGTACAGAATGCACGGGGTGTGAAAGCCTCTTTCTGGGGTGAGCGTTCACAGGTTAGATCCTCAGAGAGGTCACTCACCCTCAAAATACTGAACATCTCACTGTAGAGGCTCTTCTGTCTTTCCAGTTTATCTCCTCCTCGTGAGGTTTGGACTGAGAGAGAAAGATGTTTACTATGTTAGCATAACGATTAAAGTAGGAGTCAACAGTACCTGAAAAGGCCTGCTGGGCTCTCCTTCTGCAGAGGGGGTGAGCTTCATGATGAACAACCCTATGGACTCCACTTTTTGCTGCCCAGTGGTCTGCTTTTGCATTCTGGCCTTTAGCTGTTTGCAAAATGTGGATGACTACTCTAGTGGCCACCCGTGAAGTGAGCTGGTTTTCACCAGGTCCATGCTGGGTCTACAGACCATGGATCCTGGGCCCCGCGTGTGTGCTCTATCCTAACCTGTGGGTTTGGGTGCATCGAAGAAGTTCTCACGCTGCACCCAGGAGCAGACAGGGGAAGGTCAGCCTTGTCTGGTGACCTCCGGTGACATCTGCCTAAGGAGATCACCAGCTCTTCCTCGACAGACGTTTTCTCATGCTGGTCCTTCTAACAGTCACATGTACGACCAAAAACATTGACGTTTAAGGGTGGAACTTTCCTCATGAACATGGCTGTGTGTAGTCTTTAAAAGAAAAAAAAAAAAATCCCAACAGAACTGCAATCACTAAGCTAAATCTTGCTCTCAAGTTTAATTTTTTAATCACCCTCCTCTCTTAGAATTCAAAGGCAGAGAAGAGGATTCACCCAAACTGTGAAATATTCCCTGGCTGATCCAGTTCTAGGAGGGTTATGCAAGACCCTTGGAAAGAACTCAGGGAGTGACCCGGAGCCTGACTTGACAATACCCTAGGAAATTCGGTGGCAAGCAGAAAGTGAATTCTGGAGCCCTTTGGGTCATGTACAGATTCACCACGGGGCATCGACTTTGCCCAGCTGAAGGCTGTCTCCCTCTGCCCCCTGCTCACAAGCTCACGGGACAGCACTCAGCCTCTGGCTGGGGCCTGGGGAGGCCGCCAAGCCCAGGGCAGCTGAGACCAGGGTGAGTTAGCCTGTGTCTGCAGACGGCCCTTCCCCCGTGCCTCTCACCACAGGGATTCAGTGACTCACTCTGAATAAGGCACCATAAATTTCTTCCTAAGAACACACTTGTCACTGAACCATTCCAACAATTTGGCAGGACCGGAGATCTGGCTCAGGGCAATGGGGCCAATAGGTAATCCCCTGTTTATAAAGTGTTTCCCTCTCAGGGCTGGAGAGGGGCGAGGACCCTCCAGTCAATGTCACACATTCCATTTAGAGCTGGAATGCTCACACCCACTTCACAGATGAGGGCTGGAGTGACTCGGCCCTCAGGCAGCACTGGGGAGGCCCTGCAGGTGAAGGATCACAGTGGAGGGGGTGTGAATCTCACCTCTGTCTGTTCCAAGCTGGGCAATGACCTCAGGCAGCTTCCTTAATCTCTCTGGTCTCTCTTTTCCTCATCTGTGAAATGGGATACTACTTGACTCAAGAGGCTTTTGTGAAGGTATGGTGAGGCATGTTGGGTTCAGAGCTTTAAGAACAGCCATCAGGCAGTAAGGGCTGCGGAGATTAGGGTTCTGTGCTGACCCCGGCCAGGTGCCACGTGCCTTCCTCAGCCCACACCTCCGTCTGTCTTACTGCCGTTCTCTCCTTTGGCACTCCGTTCTCTCATTTTTTTCTTTTTAAATTTCTACCCCCCACCCCGTATTTATATTTATTTATCTGACCGTGCCGGCTTTAGTTGCCGCTCACGGGATGTTCCATCTTCACTGTGACCTGCGGACTCTTTAGTCGCAGCATGAGGGATCTTGTTCCCTGACCAGGGATCGAGCCTGGGGGCCCCCTGTGTTGGGAGTGCAGAGTCTTAGCTTCTGGACCACCAGGGAAGTCCCTCATTCTTTCTTTAGAATGAAGAAAGGTGGCCACTCCTCCCTTAATACTCGCAACTGGTATTCGAGGGAGGTCTTCTTATCCGCAGTGAACAGAGGTTGGAAACTGAGGCTGGGCGAGTGCAGGTGACTTCCCTAAGCCCACCACTAGGGGCACGGCAGAGTGGGCAACACAGGGCACAGCAGCTCATGGGGGAGGGCGGCCCAGGACCCGAGAGCAGCTGCCAGCAGGGACGCTCGGACGCGGCCGAGTATTTCTGTCACTGCATTCTTCCCAGGCAGCTCACTCTTGGGGCTCTGGACAGTCGCCAAGGAGGTGTGCGCGAGAGGGCAGAAGGAAGACTTCCTGCGGAGGCGGCAGGGGGCAAGGGAGCTGCCGTTTACCGAGCCCTTGCCGTGTGCCCTCCGCGGTGAGGGTGCATCTTTGACCCGCACCCGCTCCTGTGAGCCAGGCCCGGTGCAGTCCCTACTCCACAGCCTGCACCTGGGTGTCCTGCTGTGCTGCTTATCTCTCCACCCGGGGCCTCCCATCAGTGTGGCACCGAGTTCGGCCAGAGCAGTCCATTTTGGAAACCACATCAGGCTCAATGACCTCCACCCGCCACCAGGGGCAGAAATGGTGGGCCTTGTATTCCTTCAGGGGCCCCCAGGCCTCTTACTAAGCATCCTTGAATGTGTGTGTGTATGGATCTGTGTGTGTATGGATGTGTGTGTATGTGAATGTGTGTGTGTATGTGTGTGTATGGATGTATGTGTGTGTGTGTATGTGTATCTAAGGATGTGTACGTGTGGATGTGAGTGTGTGGATGTGTGTGCATGAGTGTGTGTGGATGTGTGTGCATGAGTGTGTATGGATGTGTGTGTGGATGTGTGTGCATGAGTATGTGTGGATGTGTGTGTGGATGTGTATGGATGTGTGAGTATATATGTGGATGTGTGTGCATGAGTGTGTATGGATGTGTGTGTGTGGATGGATGTGTGAGTGTGTATATGTGTGGTTGGATGGAGTGTGGATGGATATGTGTGTGGATGGATATGTGAGTGTGAATGAGGGACAACTCCTGCTGTTTCCATGCTTCCCGGGGGCATCAGAGGGGGCATTGGCTAGGCAGCCTCCTCAGGACTGCCCCCTTGAAGCTGGACTACAGTGGAGTGTCTGCGGTGGAGCTGGACTTGATTAAACAACAAGGCAGTCATGGAGCCCACAGGTCCTCTGCCTCTTTCTGCAGTAAACTGACCGGGCCTTCCCATGAGGATGGGGGCGAGCCCTCTGAGAGCGGAGCCCTGCCTCCTTCACCTCCGCATCTCCATCACCCGGAACAGTGCCCGGCCCTCGACAGGCCTTTGACAGCTGACCAGTGATGGACTGATTGATGATGATCTGATGGACGAAAACCAGCCAGCCCCGGGATAAACAGGAGCCAGCGTGGCAGGGACTTGCTGGGCCACTGAAGGCTGACGGGGTTCACAGGGCTCCCTGGGCAGCGGCAGCGTGGACAGCTGAGGCAGGCTGGATGGAAGGAGCATGAGGGGGACTCCAGAAAGCACGGCTTCAAACCGGCCGAGGCCGCTGTCAACGGGAGGTGTCGACAGCCTGGCTGGGGGGTGGCGGTCTGGGAGTCGAGGGATGCCTGGCCACGCACTGGGCCTGTGTCATGAGACATCAGGCTGCTAAAGGACTCCTGTCCCCAGCACTGCCTCCTCTGTCTCTGACCCAGAAGAAGGGGCTGTGGGGTCCCGGAAGCCCTCCGGACTGGGAGTTACAAGATCTGGGTTTGCAATCTCTCTGCTAGCCGCTCCCGGTGACACTGGGCCTATCCCTCCATCTGTCCATCGTAGCTCCCCAGGACGGTGGTGGATCCAAGAGGCTTTAGTCTGAGAAGGCCCTGGACCCCGCTTTGCCCCTGTCTGTCACAGCTGAAGGCAGTTACCCCGCCAAGGCACCACGTCCCTCGGGTGCCTCCTCTAGCGTGAACTGTCCACATCCCAGCCCAGAGCACCGAGCCTCTCCAGGCCTGGTACCCACTCCTCTGCATCCTGCACCTGGCGTGGCCCACCCTCCTGTCCTAGAAGCCCGGCCTCCCCGTGGAGCAGTCCTGACATAGAAAAGGAAATCGTTAGCATAATCACCAGTTCAATTCTCTCTCCTCACTTCCCTGTGAAAACCATTTGCTGGTGCCCGGAGGCAGGGCTTCTCCCGCAGCCAACAGGCCCAGCAGTGGTGAGGTTTGGGAATTGTGGAATCCCGCGCTAATTAAGTGGAAGTGATACTCCCAGGCTCGCGTTCCTGCCGCTCTGAACATAGCACATCAAACGCAAAAGCGGCCCCTGGAAATCACGGGGAAGGCCCCCGAGGAATGTGAAGGACAAAGATGATTAGAGGGCTGGGAAATGAGATGGATGTGGGATGAAAGGTTAAGGCAGTTGAAGTATTTAGCCTGAAGGGAAGAGGAATGAAGGGCAGGCCGCTTAATCATTCCCTCCTCTGTTGTAGAAACACGATTCCCCCTTGATTCTGTCCCTCCTCCAAGCCGGTGTTCTCTTGTGCTCGCTCTGAATCTCATGCATCTCTGTGCTCTGTTCACTTGTCCATTCGCTTTGCCGTCTATGGAGCATCGACTCTCTATCAGACACTTTGCTAGCTTCTGGAGATGAAAACACAGAGTCTCTGCCTTGAATGTCAAGTGGGAGAAGTGGGCCCATAACCCCAAACTACCGACACTATAGGACTGGTTGGGCTAGAGGGCTTCAGGTCCCGTCTCTGGTCTCAGAGGAGGGAAGGCCCAAGTGTCAGGTGCAAAGGGAGCTCGTGATCAAAATGGGTCCTCAGTCCTGTCTGGATATCAGGGAAGGCTTCCTGCAGGGGGTGACCCCCAAGTGCAGTCTTTACCATCTGAGCCACCAGGGAAGCCCCTCCAAGTGCACCTTGAAGAAGGACTCAGTGAGCCAGGCGCTGAAACCGGGAAGGGTTCCTTTTCAATTTACACTGGATCTGCTTCTGTGCCCTTCACCCTTTTTTGTTTTTATAAACATACCTAACAGCCCGCCTCAGGGAGATAACCTGAGCCGCTCACGTGTGAAGGACTGTAAGGAGGGGAAGCTGATACATCCCCCTGCCTGAGGCTTGGCCTTCTAAGCGACTCTTGCAAGGACTGAATAGTCTTTGTACTTGATTTCCTCACCTTCCCCTGTACCCAGCCCCATCTCGGATCCATGCAAGAACCTGGCAACCAGGCCCTGACAAGGTAGTTATTTTGAGGCACTAGTCTGCCATCTTCTCCATCTGCCAGCTCCTGAATACAGTCCCTTCCTGATCCCAGCACCTCGGATTCACTGACTTGTCTTGTGGCAAGCAGAGCGAGCTTGGACTCAGCAACAGCGAGGACAACGGGGAGGGCATTCCAGACAGTTAGAGTAGCCCAAGCAAAGGCCCAGATATTCAATGCAGAGTGGATATAGGCTGGTGCAAACTGTAGAGACCACGGTGGTGTGGGGTATGGCCGGAGGGCCATACGGGGCCCAGATCCCAAGACCCTAACCCTGTAGTAGGGAACGTGGGCTTCAGCTGGATGCACCGCTTTCCGGAGTGTTTGGAATAACCCAATTTTGTGCAGTGTTCAGAGTCCTCCCCAGATAAAAGGTGCTTCTAGGTCCACTAAGTTGAGTGACGTTGAGTTAAGCTAGTGGTTCTCAGGTGAAGGGTGATTGGTGAGAGGGAACATTTCTTTCCTTTTCTGTAGCTATTTTTGAGGCCTGGGATGCTGCTGGCCATGCTATAACACACAAGACTGCCCCTTACAGAAAGCTCTGCCCTGGCCCTGCATAGGCTGGATCTCCAGCTCTCTAGATGGCTGTGATCTGTTTGTTATCAATAGTCTCTCCACTAGTCCCTACACTATATCTCCTCTAGATTATGTATGTCTGAATGGCTGAGTTCAGATAGCCAGTATCTGTGTTACCAAGTCGAAGCTTGCTCTGCTCACCAGGTTACATTTGGGGGAGGGAAGAAAAAAAAAATCCAGGAGAAGAAGACATCCTGGCTGGGGTGGTTGGAGAGGGCAGCACTGGGTGGAGTCTGGCTCCTGGGGGATACTCCTGCCAGCAGGAGGCCATTCTAGGAGGTTCTTCCATCCTAGCAGCCCCCATCGACTGCAGCTACGGGGTGTGGGAGTCAGACACAGCCCAGCAGAGCTGGGCGGATCAGTAAGGGACCCACTGCGTGCTGAACACATATGGGAGCTGAGAAGAGCATCCCCTGTGGCCAGGTTCTTCTTGCCTGTTTTAATTTTCTTCTAGCATCCTTTAACAGATATTTTAAGGTTTGTTTGCCTGGCTCTGCTGTTCACTCCCCTTCCCACCCTAGAATGTTGGCCCCGTAAGGCAGGGACTTTCATCTGTATTGTTCACTGCTTTATTCCCAGGGTCTAGAACAGTGCTAGAATTGATGGAGAAGACTCTTGAGAGTCCCTTGGACTGCAAGGAAATCAAACCAGTCAATCCTAAAGGAAATCAGTCCTGAATATTCATTGGAAGGACTGATGCTGAAGCTCAAACTCCAGTACTTTATCTACCTGATGCGAAGAACTGACTCATTGGAAAAGACCCTGATGCTGGGAAAGATTGAAGGCAGGAGGAGGGGGAGATGACAGAGGATGAGATGGTTGGATGGCATCACCAACTCGATGGACATGAGTTTGAGCAAGCTCTGGGAGTTGGTGATGGACAGCGAAGCCTGGCGTGCTGCAGTCCATGGGGTCGCAAAGAGTCGGGCATGACTGAGTGACTGAATTGAACTGAGAACAGTGCAGACATGTAATATGTGTTTCATTAAAATGGGTTGAAGCAACAACTGCTGAAACCTCCCCCCCACCCCAAATACAACACTTTCTGGGACAGACCCAAGTGCCTGGGTGCCAGGCCAAATTCTGCCACACATGGTCCTTCTCCTCTGCACCGACCAACAGGAGAGGTTCCCCAGGAGCCGCCCACCTAAACCACGCAGCATCTGTCCATTGTCGAGACAGTGCCAGGCTGATTTAGGAAAAGACACAGCAACTTGACCCACACACCCCGAATCTTCCCTGAAAAATCTGGGATGATGGACTAACCACTAGCTGAGGGAGGAGGGAGTGGGGATGATGCAAAAAGCCAAGCAGGCTGGCAGCCAAATGAACTGTAGCCCGATGACATGACGGTGGCATGAACAAAGGCCCTTGCTGCCTCCCGGAACCGTTGCCAAGCATTATGACACTTGGGCTAATCGCATCTGAGTGTGCTGTTGCATACGAGGGCCCACAGGCTGGCAAGGCTTCAGTCACTGCCCACTTGCCCGAGGAAGCCCATTCATCATGGCGTGAGGCCAACAGGGCACTCCCAATTTCATGGGGTGAGGGGACCAAAGAGGGGAGCGCAAGTGCCTACTGGTCCCCTTGGAAACAAATGTAAGAACATAAAAACCCGTGGGTCGAAACAGGTGCCCAGGTCTAGCCGGGGTTGCCAAGGAGTTTTGTGTCAATGTCAGGGAGGAGGGTCTGTGTACTCACAAGGCTGCAGCCCAGAGGGCTTTTGTTAAGCTTGGGCTCATGGCCCAGGCTGTGGGCAGCAAGGATGTTAGAAATCTGGGTTCAAATCCCAGCTGACCCTTCAGGCTGGTAGTTCCAGGCTACAGAGGAACAGTTTTTCTGAGCTTTGTGGCCTCAGGCAGTTCAGTTCAGTTCAGTTCAATTCAGTTGCTCAGTCATGTCCGACTCTTTGCGACCCCATGAATCACAGCACACCAGGCCTCCCTGTCCATCACCAACTCCTGGAGTTCACTCAAACTCATGTGCATCAAGTTGGTGATGCTATCCAGCCATCTCATCCTCTGTCGTCCCCTTCTCCTCCTGCCCCCAATCCCTCCCAGCATCAGGGTCTTTTCCAATGAGTCAACTCTTCGCATGAGGTGGCCAAAGTACTGGAGTTTCAGCTTCAGCATCAGTCCTTCCAATGAACACCCAGGGCTGATCTCCTTTGGAATGGACTGGTTGGATCTCCTTGAAGTTCAAGGGACTCTCAAGAGTCTTCTCCAACACCACAGTTCAAAAGCATCAATTCTTTGGCGCTCAGCTTTCTTCACAGTCCAACTCTCACATCCATACATGAGCACTGGAAACACCACAGCCTTGACCAGACCTCAGGCAAGTCATCCATAAAAAGCATGTGTGGGTGAAGGAAGGTTTACCTGTTCTGCTAACCTAACAGGTTTACTGGGAGAATAAATGAGTAGAAGGGCCTTGGGAACCATAAAGCCTGGAGTACATCTAGGCGTTGGGGGATGCCACTGGGCCGTCTCAGGGACGGGGGTGCATAGGGAACCAAGGTGGCGGGGGGGGAGGGCGGTGGCCTTCGGGTACCTGTGGAAACCAACTGCTGTTCATATGGCACACCCCTCACCTGCGGGAGATGCCTTCTCACACCTTGAGGTGATTCTTGGAATCGCTTTTAAAGTCTCTTAATGGACAACCCCATGGAGGTCTAGAGATGTACAATTCATCTGGGCTATTATGAACAATTCCTTTAGGCAGATAAATTTATGGTTGGCTCATAGTCACATGGGACTCTCCCTTTGGTAAAGTTCATATAAACTTAATCCTTAAATAACACCAAAAGATAGACGTTAATATACTCATTTTACAGGATGTAATTTTAGAGACTCAGAGAGGTTGGGTGAGTTTCTCCAGGTCACGCAGCCTGTTTGTAGCAGAGACAGGCTTTGAATCAAGGGCTCTGATTTCCGGGCTTCCCAGGTGGCACCAATGGTAAAGAACCTGCCTGCTAATGCAGGAGACGTAAGAGACACGGGTTTGATCCCTGGGTTGGGAAGATCCTCTGGAGGATGGCACGGCAACCCACTTCAGTATTCTTGCCTGGAGAATCCCATGGGCAGAGGAGCCTGCCAGGCTACGGTCCACAGAGTCGCAGAGTTGGACACAACTCAAGCGACTTAGCATAGAACTAACACCCAAAAAAGATGTCCTTTTCATTATAGGGGACTGGAATGCAAAAGTAGGAAGTCAAGAAACACCTGGAGTAACAGGCAAATTTGGCCTTGGTATACAGAATGAGGTAGGGCAAAGCTAATAGAGCTTTGCCAAGAAAACGCACTGGTCATAGCAAACACCCTCTTCCAACAACACAAGAGAACACTCTATACATGGACATCACCAGATGGCCAACACCAAAATCAGATTGATTATATTTTTTCAGCCAAAGATGGAGAACCTCTATACAATCAGCAAAAACAAGACTGGGAGCTGACTGTGGCTCAGATCATGAACTCCTTATTGCAAAATTCAGACTTAAAATGAAGAAAGAAGACAGTGGGGAAAACCACTAGATCATTCAGGTATGACCAAAATCAAATCCTTTATGATTATACAGTGGAAGTGAGAAAGAGATTTAAGGGACTAGATCTGACAGACTAAATTTGATAGATCTGATGAACTATGGACGGAGGTTCGTGACATTGTACAGGAGACAGGGAGCAAGACCATCCCCAAGAAAAAGAAGTGCAAAAAAGCAAAATGGCTGTCTGAGGAGGCCTTACAAATAGCTGTGAAAAGAAGAGAAGCGAAAAGGACAGGAGAAAAGGAAAGATATACCCATTTGAATGCAGAGTTCCAAAGAATAGCAAAGAGAGATAAGAAAGCCTTCCTCAGTGATCAGTGCAAAAAGAAATAGAGGAAAATATTAGAATGGGAAAGACTAGAGATCTCTTTGAGAAAATTAGAGATATCAAGGGAACATTTCATGCAGAGATGGGCTCAATAAAGGACAGAAATGGTATGGACCTAACAGAAGCAGAAGATATTAAGAAGAGGTGACAACAATACACAGAAGAACTGTACAAAAGATCTTCACGACCCAGATAATCACGATGGTGTGATCACTCACGTAGAGCCAGACATCCTGGAATGTGAAGGCAAGTGGGCCTTAGGAAGCATCACTACAAACAAAACTAGTGGAGGTGATGGAATTCCAGTTGAGATATTTGAAGTCCTGAAAGATGATGCTGTGAAAGTGCTGCACTCAATATGCCAGCAAATTTGGAAAACTTAGCAGTGGCCACAGGACTAGAAAAGGTCAGTTTTCATTCCAGTCCCAAAGAAAGGCAATGCCAAAGAATGCTCAAACTACTGCACAATTGCACTAATTTCACATGCTAGTAAAGTAATGCTCAAAATTCTCCAAGCCAGGCTTCAGCAATACGTGAACCATGAACTTCCAGATGTCCATGCTCATTTTAGAAAAGGCAGAGGAACCAGAGATCAAGTTGCCAACATTCATTGGATCATGGAAAAAGCAAGAGATTTCCAGAAAAACATCTATTTCTGCTTTATTGACTATGCCAAAGCCTTTGACTGTGTGGATCACAACAAACCGTGGAAAATTCTTCAAGAGATGGAATACCGGACCACCTGACCTGCTTCTTGAGAAACCTATATGCAGGTCAGGAAGCAACAGTTAGAACTGGACATGGAACAACAGACTGGTTCCAAATAGGAAAAGGAGTCCATTAAGGCTGTATATTGTCACCCTGCTTATGTAACTTATATGCAGAGTACATCATGAGAAACGCTGGGCTGGAGGAAGCACAAGCTGGAATCAAGATTGCCGGGAGAAATATCAATAACCTCAGATATGCAGATGACACCACCCTTATGGCAGAAAGTGAGGAAGAACTAAAGAGCCTCTTGATGAAGGTGAAGGAGGAGAGTGAAAAAGCTGGCTTAAAGCTCAACATTCAGAAGACTAAGATCATTGCATCTGGTCCCATCACTTCATGGCAAACAGATGGGGAAACAGTGGAAACAGTGGCTGACTTTATTTTTGGGGGCTCCAAAATCACTGCAGATGGTGACGGCAGCCATGAAATTAAAAGACACT
>NW_011494894.1:905972-917933 GCF_000754665.1 Bison bison bison
CGGCAGCCATGAAATTAAAAGACACTTACTCCTTGGAAGGAAAGTTATGACCAACCTAGATAGCATATTCAAAAGCAGAGACATTACTTTGCCAACAAAGGTCTGTCTAGTCAAGGCTATGATTTTTTCAGTAGTCATGTATGGATGTGAGAGTTGGACTCTGAAGAAAGCCTTGTGCTGAAGAATTGATGCTTTTGAACTGTGGTGTTGGAGAGAAGACTTTTGAGAGTCCCTTGGACTGCAAGGAGATCCAACCAGTCCATCCTAAAGGAGATCAGTCCTGGGTGTTCATTGGAAGGACTGATGTTGAAGCTGAAACTCCAATACTTTGGCCACCTGATGCGAAGAGCTGACTCATTTGAAAAGACCATGATGCTGGGAAAGATTGAGGACAGGAGGAGAAGGGGATGACAGAGGAGGAGATGATTAGATGGCATCACCCACTCAGTGGACATGAGTTTTTGAGTAAACTCCAGGAGTTGGTGATGGACAGGGAGGCCTGGCATGCTGCAGTCCATGGGGTCGCAAAGAGGCGGACACGACTGAGCAACTAAACTGAACTAAACTGAGCACTCATGAAGTCTGATAACTGGTTGGATTCTTGCCGGTTGTGTAGACGTGACTGTCTCTCCTTCCAGAGTCCCCTTCACCCTTTCTCTTTTAGGATCTTAGGTTTGGGGCCCGCTTTTGTTGTTTGCATTTTGTAACCACCTTCGCTGACAAATGTAAGCAGAGCTCTCTGAAGAGGACAGCTGGCAATAGGGAATTCTCCCTGGAAAGAGCTAGTGTTTCAGGAGTCTGAGCATGGTGGGGCAGCTCCCATGGCGTGCAGCATGCCTGCCTGAGGACCTGCAGTCCTGAGGGAGGTAGACACGACTATCCCAGCATCTACACGGGTCTAAGAATGTGGTTGCAGTAGATCTCCTAGATAGGAGACGAAGGACACTCTCTCTCCTTAATATCAGTACAGTTCACTTCCCTGTGGAGAGCTTGTGTCTGGATTGTGAATGCTGAGAATGAAACAGACGGGCGAGAACTTTCATTTGTAATAAAGTTAAAAGTGCTCCCTGAGTTTTAAATGACACTTCACATATTACCAATCAAGTTCACATTCATGACCCTCTTTAATCCTTACAATAGCCCTGTGAGAGCAGTTGTAATCCTGTGAGGTATTATCATTCCCATTTTAAAGACGGGAAAACTGAGGTTTAAAAAATGTGTAGGTGATTTGTCCAACGTCATAAGGCTGATACATGGTGGAGATGGAACAAAGACCTGCTTCTTCTATCTGCAAGTTCAGGGGGCTTCACAGATGACATTTTTTACTTTCCACGGGTGAGATGTTAATTAACAGTAAATTCAAAGGTTGATTAGAACTAGAGACTTCTAGTGGGAATCCCCTTACATTCCTGGTAGCATCATTATTTACCTCTTCTCCGAGAATCATAAACCCAGGCTAACGGCATCTAATCTGTTCTCAGCACAAGACTGTAAGCCGATATCATAGCAGATGATGAATGAAGACGGAAGAGATATATTAAAAGACTCACTGGGGATGATTTGAAGTTAGGGATACGGGAACTGCCTTTCCAGGCCTCCAGGGTGGCTTCAACCAGCATTTATGGAGCAGCCCCAGGTTTCTTGCCCAGATACACAGAGAAATTTCAAAGTAAGTATAAATCATAGTCCCTGTCTTCTAGGACTTTACAATTTGGTAGGAAGCTGAGACCTGTTATGGACTCTTTGAATGACAATGTACAAAAACAGAATGGAATTAAGTACCTGTGTGTTCAGTGTATAATCCTGGAAGGCTTTGTGAAGGAAGCAGATCTTGAGTGGGTTGAGAATGGGTAGGACTCGGAGAAGGAGGAAGGGGAAAGAGTTTACTTCTGGTGGAGGAGGAGGTACGAGCAGCAGGCAGGATGTGGGGGTGCATGTTTCCCAGCACCCTGGTCATTCTGGGCACATTCCCTGAGTCCTGGTATAGCCAGGTTTTAGTGAATCTTGAAGACTTGTATGAACTATTTCCTCTTCCGGAAAGAACCTCCCTTTCCTGCTTCCATGTCCCTTGATCTCTGGTGCCCTACCTGTCAACACCTGTCCATTCAGCTTCACTTCTGCTGTGAGCCTGTCTTTGATTCCCGGCAGGGCAGACTTTCCTCCTCATGGCACTGGCCATGTGACATGACGATGTGTTCGTCAGTCTCTGTTCTCCACCCCATCACGACCCTTGAGGACAGGGCCTCCCTTCTGTTCATTGTTTCATGGCCATCCGTTGAGTACAGACAAATGAGAGATGGAAGTGCAGACTGACTGCACGAACCAATCTGCAGAAAGAGACATGTGCGCTGGCACCTAGAACCAGGGCTGCCCTGGGCCTCTAGATGTACTATGTCTCATAAATCTGAGCAGAATGAATGATTCTTCGATGGATGAATGGTTGATGGAGTGACCAGGTCACTAGGTACATGATGAGGAAAACCCAGGATCATTATATAGCTAACTAGGTTGACTTTTTACACCTTAACCTTATTTATTGAATGCTGGTGAGGCTGAGATTAAGGACCCACAGGAGTCAGTGCAGGGGAGGGCGCCTGGCGTCCAGAAGAGCCTCGTGAGGCCTGGAGGTAAGGGAGGGTGGGTGCGGGAGGTGAGGGGCTCAGGAACAGCTCATGGGTGATGGGCAGTGTCTGCAAAGGTGAGCGAGGGGCTGCAGAGCAGCCGGAGCCAGGCTGAGAAGGGGATTCAACAACTTCCTGAGGATAATGGAACACAAGTGGACCTGTAAGTGGGGTGTTGTTGCAAGACTGTTTTTTTTTTTTCCTTTTTTAAAGCAAAAGGACCCTGACTGAAATGTAGAGAATGGATCAAGGTAGAGCGAGACCGAGAAGGCGGGAGCCTGTTTGTAAGGATGTTACCAAAATTGGGGCATGAGATGTGTGGCGGAATGCGGTAAGTCACTTTAGTCGTGTCTGACTCTGTGCGACTCTATGGACGGTAGCCCACCAGGCTCCTCTGTCCTCTATCCTTGTTCTCCAGGCAAGGATACTGGAGTGAGTATTCTGGACCCTGTCCTCAAGGGTCGTATGGGGTGGAGAACATAGACTCACAAACACATCATCATGTCACATTGCCAGGGCCATGAAGAGGAAGCACTGCCCTGCCAGGGATCAAAGACAGGCGCACGTGCCCTCCTCCAGGAGCTCTTCCAGATCCAGGGGTCGAATCCAGGTCTCCTATGTCTCCTGCACTGGCAGGTGGGTTCTTTACCACTAGCGCCACCTGGGTATGAGCCAGTGGGGGCTAAACTAGGGAGGTGGCTGAGGGGATGGAGAAAAGCAAGGAGATGTGAGAGAGCTAAAGAGGAGAACAGACAGGACGCACTGAGAGCTGGGATTGACAGGCAGCCAGCTATGCTGGTGGTGAGGCTGGTGCAAAAAGAGTGGAGGACGAGGACGCTGAGGAACCTGGCTTGGGAAACTGGCGCATCTGAACTGAGATGAAGAAACCTTGGGGGAGAGGTACAACTGAGCTAAGAGAGAAAGGAAATAATGAGTTATTTCCAGAAATTACTCTATACATAGATTTTGTAATGAGAGTCTTAATTATATGGTACACATAGATGTAGGTATACATAGATATAGATATATTATGATTGTTCAATGAATATGATAATATCTTCCCATTATATTATAGACTCTTCATAGGCAAAACTTTTAGTAAGGAACAAACTATAAATAGATATGCAAACCATCAGAGAAAATGAGTCAGATATTCTGATCGAAGAGGGTATTTCATAGGCCACACACGTGCAAGAGTAGGTTGGCCAGCCAGTGGGCCCATCAACAGCATCTTCAGAGCATCTTTCTGGGAGAGACTTGTTCCTGGTGCAGTGAGTGATACAAAGAATATATGAAGAGCCTATGGTTGTACCCAAGAGGACTCAGGAGACTCAGTACCAGCCAGGGTATGAGGGACCCAGAAGGAAGTCTTGGTCTCTGGGAAAGGGGAAGGGCGTGGGTAAGGTTGGGGGGATGAGGGGGGAGTAAGATCTGCCAAAAGCTGTGACTATGAATGGAATCTAAAGAAAACTCCCCCAAGCAGCTGGAAAGAAAAAAAAAAGAGAGAGAGAGACTGTGCCTTTGAAAGTATTTTGTAATTTCTAAAGCTGAATACAAATTTAAGGGGCTATTCATTATGGTCCACATTGAAAACCATCAATTTAAAACTGACAGAAGCTTGTCTAACATTCATCTATAAAGCAACAGGGGTGGAAAGGAGACTTTTTACGACATTCCCCTTTGTACCTTTTGAATCATTCAATAATAATTTAAACAACATCTTTTAATCTATGTAAACCAATTCTCTCTTATCCACTAACAGTAGTGATGGAGAAATAAGTCAAATCACCAGGATTTTTTGACTTGTCCAGAAACCGTAAAGAGAAGGCAATGCTGCATCTCACAGCAACTTCATTCATTCAAGAAGAATGTTGCCCACTCCTGAATAACATCAAGTGATCACAAATTGAGTTAAAAGGAAATGAGCTAGAGTGGCTATGGGGGAAAAGGGAATATGACATTAATGTACAGGACGTGGATTCCAGTTGGGCTAAACTTCTTGCTGTTAGTGGTGTTAGTTGCTCAGTCGTGTCCAACTCTTTGCAACCCCATTGACTCTAGCCTGCCAGGCTTCTCTGTCCATGGGATTTTCCAGGCCAGAATACTGGAGTGGGTTGCCAGTTCCTTCTCCAGGGGAGCTGAGCTACCAGGTGCCTCCATTTTTTCATCTGTAAAATGGGTATAACAAAACCTACCATGAAAGATCATTGTAAAACTCAACTGAGATAAGCTCTGTGAAGGCAGGTAGTGTTGCCAGTGAATTTGAGGTTTTTTTCTTTGATGCAAAAGAATTCGGAGACAAAGCAGAGAGGTTAAGGAAATAAAGTGAAAGTTTATTTAAGCAAGGGCACACTCTCAGAGGGAGGGAGAGCAGGCGGCAGGCAGGTGAAGAGCTGCCCTGCTGAGCTTCTTTGGCTAGCCGGGTATGAGGGATATGCATCGCTGATTCAATGGACATGAGTTTGAGCAAACTATGAGAGATGGTGAAGGACAGGGAAGCCTCATGTGCTGCAGTCCACAGGGTCACAAAGACTGGGACATGACTGAGCGACTGAACAACAAATGAAGGGCTGGAATATTCACTGGGGAAGGAGGAGTTTGGGGGTCGACTTTCCTGATTTTCATCCCAGCTCCATTTTCCCAAGGGGAGGAGGGATTTTTGTCCCCATTTAGCTTAGATTAGAAGTGTCTGGCATCCAGCATGGTGGAGTATTTCTTATCTGTAAGACTAATCTTATCTACGGAGAGCACAGTGCACAAAAGGTTACTTTGGACACAGGAGATTGCCTCCTTCCCCCAACTTTGTTTGTCTGCTACTCAGACCCTTATCACCCAGAATGTGTAGTTTCCTGCTGGTCTGAAGGTGCCTGCTTTCCTTTGTCTGCCACGGACCCCTGCTGTTTACAAGATGCCTGACTTCCTGCCATCTGGTCCTTGCCCCATTTCTCTGCTCATGCCTCGCTACCCGCCTGCTGTAACACGAGCACTCAATGACCTGCAGCTCTGTACCTCTGCTTGCTGAATCTTAGAAATACCAACTTCTGTGTGCATCCACAGGAACGCTTTCAACTACAAATGGTGGCTACAGTAAAGTCTGCCCACAATTCGTGAGACCCAGGTTCAATCCCTGGGTCAGGAAGATCCCCTGGAGAAGGAAATGGCAACCCGCTCCGGTATGCTTGCCTGGAAAATCTCACGGACGGAGGAGCCTGGAGGGCTACAGTCCGTGGGGTCACAGAGTCGGACACGACCAAGTGACTAACACACTCAAATGACAGAAAAACTTGACTACAATGTCTGTGGTAAATAGGACTTACTTTTCTCACTGTATAATAAGAAATCTCTGGAAATAAGCAGTTCAGGGTGTCAGGCCAGTGTATGCTCCTCGGTCCTTTGTCTCGTCACAACGAAGATTTGGAGTGATGGACGTTAAAGCCCCCTCGGCGTGTCACAGCTCTCGGGTCTTGGACAGTCCGTGTTATAGCTCTCAGGTCTCGAACGGACCGGTTATAGCTCTTAGACAAATCAGTGTTGCAGCTCTATTTTATTTAGAAGGTAGCAGGAAAATCCATCTTTGAGGCGTGAGGGCACGTTGATCCACAGAGGCTAAGAGAAGAGTGCCCCGGCGCGTAGGAGAGAGAGAGAGAGACTGTTGGCTCCTCTTTTTATTTGTTTTTTTTCTTCCCCCTGGGCCTGCCCTATGCAAATTGGGCTTAGTCAGGAGTGCTGTTCTACCAGAAGTCCTCACTCTGGTCCTCAGACCTTCCTTTGACCTTCCTCTGTTCTATTTTTGCAGGCTTTTCCCTTCCTTGTCTTTTAGCCATCGCCATTTTAGACTCCCTTTCCCTATTCCATCTACCTAACAAGGGCTCGGATAGACTAGGATAGGTGTCCAAAGTCCATATTTATCCAGAACCATTTCTGTTTCAGCATCTAAAGTCTTGCATTTCTAGATACTTCTCAGTCCCAAACAAGCCATGAGATTGGTACCCCCGGGAATAATGGTCATCAGTGATGCTGTTATTGCAGGAAGGGGGACCCCTTTTAGGGCCCAAGAGTGGGCTTTTGTCGAACACGTGGAAATGAATTGTCCAAGGAGACACATGTGCTGACAAAGCAAGAGACTTAATTGGGAAGGGGCACCCAAGGGGAGAGCAGGAGGGTGAGGGAACCCAGGAGAACTGCTCTGCCACGTGGCTCACAGTCTCAGGTTTTATGGTGAGGGGATTAGTTTCTGGGTTGTCTTTGGCCAATCCTTCTGACTCAGGGTCCTTCCTGGTGGTGGTGCATGCATTGCTTAGCCAAGATGGATGCCAGAGAGGAGGATTCTGGGAGGTGGAAGGACATCTGGCATCTCCTTTTGATGTTTCCTGAACTCTCCCAGTTGGTGGTGGCTTGTTAGTTCCATGTTCCTTCTCAGGACCTCCTGTTGTAAAATAACTCACGCAAATGGTTACAATGGTGCCTGGCCAGGGTGGGTGGTTTCAGTCAACGTGTTTACCGTAACAATACCATCAAGAACCACACAGTACGTTATTCTTTGTCACTTGGCCATTCTGACTGTTGCTTGCTGCATCACGGTTGCAAGATGGCTAGTGAGCCTCCAGGCATCATGTCTTCATTCCAGGTAGGAAGAAAACGGAAGGGCAAAAGGATCAAAGGCTTTCTCTTAGAGAGGTGTGCCTCTTAGCCGGGAAAGTCTTCCTTGAAGACTTGCCTTTACACCTCATTGAACTGTTTCACTTGGCCACCCCTAGCTGTCAGAGTAGCTGGGAAAATTGAGTATGTATTTTATTTCCAACTCTTCAGTAGAAGAACACAAAGGGAGAAGATCACAAAAGGCATGTGGCCAGCCAATCCACAGTGTTTGCTATGCCCCCTCCCTCCTCATTTTCACCCAGCAGCTATCAAACACCTGTGCTAGGGTCTGCAGAGGGCAGATGGAGGGTGAGACGCAATCCCCACGCCAGGTAAGCTCACGGGGTGGCCCCGGGCTGACCCGACACAGAGGTGATTATGTCAGAGGCAGTTAGGAGAGGGCGGAGAGTGCTTTGCCAGCAAATCTTGCCCAAGACGCTGGTGGGAATGACAGGGTGGTGGGTTATCTACGTAACAATGAGTACAGTGTCCTTTCCAAGTGAAGGTAAACCCAGAGGCGTGAGGGCAGGGCTTGGCCACGAGAAAGCTCCAGGAAGAAGAGCCAGAAGGTATGAGAAGCAGGCATGCCTGTGTAGTAAGGGCTTCTCATCTCTGAAGATGAGTTGCCTCCGGTCATTGTGACGCCATTAGGAAGCCATTCTGAAAACAGTGTGTGCGACGGGGGAGGTCTGAGGAGCCTTTGAGCGCACCCAGCAAAGAGCTGCACCAACTCCTCACGGAGACAGGTCACCTCAAGTAAATGAGATCCCAAACGCACCCTTGAGAGGGAGAAACCCAGATTTATTCCCTCTGCCTTGAGGATCCTGTTGGGTGGCCACACCCTCACCTTACTCCAGCTTGCTACCCCTCTGGGCCAGCTTCTGTCTCCCCAGCTTCTGTCTCCCCCAGCCCATCGCTGGATCCTTCTCCAGACTGCACTGACCAGCCTCTGAGCCAGGCGGTGCAGAGGCTGCGGCCTCCGCTGCCAACCAGAGCTGATGCCGGTGCCGGAGACCTGCCTTGGTTCCTGGGCGAGTGGCAGCATGCCCCACCCGCCCGGCGCTAGCCTCGGTCCCAGCTCCCGCTTTAATCTGTGTTCCGGCTACCACCAGCCACGGGAGCAGACCTGTAACAGTCTTTCACAGGCTTTCCATCATCTCATGGAAACATCTGAAAACAGCCCTTCAAGGTGCGGGAGTCCTCCCCAGGGAGCCAGGGATGAAGTGAGGCCAGGAAGGTTAGGCAAACTCCCCTGGATCACCTCATCACTTAGTGATGGAGGTGGGATTCAAACCTGGGTTGGACTCCAAGGCTCCTGCCTTCCCCACTGACCCCATTTCTCTGCACGTAGCTGAGCTCTCTCCCCGAGCCCCTTTCCCTGCAAGCTCTTCTGTGCCCTGAAGACCACCCCAGGCCCTGAAGGCATCCTCTGATGAAAGGTCTTGCTCTCCAGAGACCATGATGAAGTTTCATTTATTCCTCCACCCAACAGATGTTTACTGAGTATCCCGTATCTGTCAGGCATTGCGCTGGGTTGCGGTATTATTTTCTGGTTTCCTGAATCTGCCCACAGCCCACAGCCAGACCTCCAAGGATCACTGGCCGCCAGAGCCCGCTCTGTCCTCAGGGCACCATGGCAGAGCTACCTGCGGCCAACTCAGACCAGCCCTAGTGCACAGCTGAACCCCTCTCCATTTCCCCTGCACATTAATGGCCCCTCATGGCCTGCTTCTTGTCCTCTTCTGCCAGATCTGTTTGCAGTTTGAGACTGGCCTGGTCACCTCTGAGCCTGTTCCAGTTATGGCATCTTAGTCACTGCTGTGCCCAAAGTCAGGCTCTCAGAGGATGGGAAAGAAATGAAACAGCCCTTAGATCCTTTTGATTCGTGATAAACAATATGGTGAAAGTGGAGATCACAGGAGAATATATTTTGTTGGGGAGAAGCTGCCAACGATCGCACTCTCCACTGGGCTTGGAGGAAGGGAGCCTACTCAGGTGCCATTGGAGGTACAAGAAACGGAGACTTGGAGAAGTAAAATGACCAACCAAGTCCACATACTGTCATTATGTTTTTTTTTTTTTCCTTTTTGTAAAAGTAATACATGTTCATTGTGGAATATTTGAAAATACCGAATAGTAAAAAGAAAAATAAAAAATAAAAACACTCTCCAGTACTATTACCCAGAGATGATAACCACTGCTAACATTTTGTGTTTCCGTCTAGATTTTTTTTCTATGCACACATATGGGTTTATTCTGTTTTAAATCTGTACACATATGGGTACATACTGTTTTATATTCATCTTTTATCACAACATTATTTGGTACCATTTCCCCCTCGACACCAAGTGTTTTATTAAAATGTCATTTTCTGAGGCTGTATAATATTCCATTATATGGATATACCATAATTTGCTCAACCTATACTCCTGGCTATTTGGGTTGTTCCACTCTTCTGTTTTGTCCTATATAAATAATACTGAGATGAACATCTTTGAAATAATATATAAATATTTGTGCCCATACTTGATCTTTTCACTGGTCTGAATTCTGAGGGACAAACCACATATGAGAAGGCTGATGGCTGGGAAGCCCATCCCGCAGATTCTGACTGAGTAGATCTGGGGTGGGACCAAGAGCTTGCATTCCTCCTGTGTTCCCAGGTGATGCTGATCCAGGGACCACGCTTTGAGACCCTCTGCTGGAGTACAACGGGCGGGTGGGGGCAGGGCAGACACCCTCCAAGATGGCTACCACACCCTGGTTTCTGGATGAATTCTCTCCTCTCATTATAATCCTGCATGGTGGTGCCAGGGCAAGAATATGTTACCACTTCCTGTAAAAAGGAGAGGCCTCCCCAAGAAAGGCCCAAGATGTGGACAAGGTCGTGTTGGCCTGTCCCTGGGGCTCTCTCCCCCTCAGGGCCTTTTTTCTGAAAATTGACTCAATTCTGAGGAAGTTCTCTCACAGCCCAACTTTCTTCCCTCTGACTGATACCTGCATGCCAAGCTGTGGCTAAGGTATTCTCTCCCTCTCAGGCCACTCACTCCAAAGGCTCCCCGGTTCTGGTACTGGTCAGGCCGAGATTGCTGGGGGTGCCTGGGGCCAGAGCCTGCTGCAGGGTGTGGCTGCACTGAGGCGGGGCCCAGGCCTGGTGCTGGGTTGTTGGGAGGCTCACCAGACAGTGACTCCAAGAGGCAGCTAACAGGGCCAACTTACATCTGCTCTGACGCCACAGGTTAGCTCATGCTCTGGTGAAAACAATGAAGTGACGTTCTTGGCAGGTCCTACGAGATTATAACAGAAGAAGAACCAACATGTATTGTGCTGCTACTTGTGCAGGCAGCAAGGGCCTCCTGTGGATCACCTGACTGAATCCTCCCTAAAAACCTACAACTGCAGCAATCGTACCACTATTCCCAAAACACGTACGAAGGAGTGGAGGCACAGAGAGCCAAGATTACTTGCTCAAGCTCTTAACACTGCTCTATAGCTGCTTCCGGGAGAAGCTTGATAACCGAAAAAGGGCAGAGCGGAGGAAACTGACACATACACTCTTTTATTCGATCATTATCTTAACACTCTATAAAGTTATTCTCATTTTATAGGTGAGGAGACTGAAACTTGGTTAACAAGCTTCCCAAGGTCACACAACTGGTAAGCAATACTGAGTCATAGCCCAGGTATGGAGCCCAGGTTGGCAGTCCCCAAAGCCTAAACTCTTCCCACTCTGCCACTCTGCCTCCCTGGGAGGGATTAAGGATAAGTGGGGAAAGGGGCCGGCTTCATCATAGGTGGTATTGGAACTAAACAGTAACGTAAGGGCTCAGGGCACATGGATGGGAGGCTGTAAAAACCTATAGGAACTAACTCCTAAGACTTGAGAGTACATGACCCATCTGTCAATAGAGAATGACTGAGGGCTGGGGTGCGGTAGGTGGAATGGAAGCTCAACAGGGAGCGGGTATATGTATCAGTTCAGTTCAGTTCAGTCACTCAGTCGTGTCCGACTCTTTGCGACCCCATGAATCACAGCACGCCAGGCCTCTCTGTCCATCACCAACTCCCGGAGTTCACTCAGACTCACGTCCATCGAGTCAGTGATGCCATCCAGCCATCTCATCCTCTGTTGTCCCTTTTCCTCCTGCCCCCAATCCCTCCCAGCATCAGAGTCTTTTCCAATGAGTCAACTCTTCGCATGAGGTGGCCAAAATACTGGAGTTTCAGCTTTAGCATCATTCCTTTGTATACATATAGCTAAGTCACATTGTTGCACAGCAGAAACTAATACAACATTGTAAAGCAATTACACTCCAATTTAGAAAAAAATCAAATTAAAAAATAGAAGAATGGCACATACTTTCTAACAGAACAATTAGAAAAGGAAATGACAACCCACTCCAGTGTTATTGCCTGGAGAATCCCATGGACAGGGGAGACTGGCGGGCTACAGTCCATGGAGTCGCAAAGAGTCAGATATGACTGAGCAACTAAACAACAGAACAATAAAATACCACATTTGAAAATTCTGACATGTGAAAATGATTACAAAATAAACATACACTGAAAACTTAGGATATGAAACGCTTTACAGTAAAATTCCAACAAGCTGAAACTCCAGTACTTTGGCCACCTCATGCGAAGAGTTGACTCATTGGAAAAGACTCTGATGCTGGGAGGGATTGGGGGCAGGAGGAGAAGG
>NW_011494894.1:918044-918684 GCF_000754665.1 Bison bison bison
CGACAGAGGATGAGATGGCTGGATGGTATCACTGACTCTATGGACATGAGTCTGAGTGAACTCCGGGAGTTGGTGATGGACAGGGAGGCCTGGCGTGCTGCGATTCATGGGGTCGCCAAGAGTGGGACACGACTGAGCGACTGATCTGATCTGATATCTTTATGTCTATATCTAGAGAGATATAACACCCCAGAGGAAAATACTCCATCTTGTTAAATAGACACTTTAGGATGGCAGGATTATGGATGATCTTTATTTTCTTATTTTTTACTTTGTGTGCTTTAGCATCATTGCTAATGATATGGTGCTACTTTCACAGCCATTGAAATAAATATTTTTTCTTTACACAGATGCAAGGGCGCAGCTTCTTTCCTGACACCATCACCAGGGAGCAGAGGAAACTCCTTATCCCATTCTGATCCTCTTCCTCTCCTCCCTTCCTGCTTCACAGGTTGATGTTCCAAGACTTTCCCTTTGTGAGCGCTTGATGTCTCATGCTCCTGTGAGTGAGAGTGGGCGAGATGGTATTCAATGGGATCTGCTTTGAAGACGTCAGTTCAGTTCACTTCAGTTCAGTCACTCAGTCGTGTCCGACTCTTTGCGACCCCATGAATCGCAGCACGCCAGGCCTCCCTGTCCA